>NW_015173685.1:65861-85583 GCF_001447785.1 Gekko japonicus | reverse complement strand
AGAAGTTTTCACAAGCATACGATAACTTCAAACACGCACATAATTACACAGATCTAAGAAATATAGACGGAAAGGTACAGAGACATTTGCATTAGCAGGAGTTCGTTGGTTGGGCAATACTGACCTGTCCTGACATGATGAAGCGATCCTTACAGCAGAAAAATGAGGGAGACTATAAGGGAAAATGGGGTCATATTCTGAACCAGCAGAACATGTAGAGAGACTCTGGGCAGCACTACACCGAGAGTCAGCACGATAGGGTGGGGTTAAGTATAGAGGAAGAGAGAGAGAGAGCATGGTGAGCCCTGCTTCTTTTTATACATTATTTGGACTTGGGGGTGGGCTTCACTGTCCACCTCCCTTGTCACCTCCCCAGGAAGCTGCTTAGGCAAAAACTAGCTGCAGGAGGATGGTGGGGCTTAATGGTTGGGCAATATTGATTCCATTATTACTAACAGTGGCACCTTTAGAGGACAATAGCAGAAGCGGCCAGGGTCGTGAGTCTTGACCGCTTGATGATCGCTCTGGCTGATGGGCTTGGCAGGTACGTGTCAGTCGGCTAATCCCTTTATGCAAGTAGATCTTTTGTCATACTGGGCAGCATACCTGCAGTATCTGGCAAAGGTGGAGGTGAGGTGTTCCTGCGTGCTGACAGGGGTTTCTGCTCATGGAGTTTCTGTGGAGATGTTCAGGTCTCCCTGCATTACATGGCATTCCTCTACAGCATGCTTTTACTGGCTTCTGTGTGCTGTTCGCAGCCAGGGTGCTTGGCTCATCTCTGCTGTGTTGCTGGTGAGGAGTGGCTGATAATCCTCAGATCCATCCTTGGTCTGGCACATCACCTCAGGGAGAGGCTTCCCCAGCCCCGTAGCTAGGGAATTCTTTGGGAGGGGGACTTGGGGGGGCCCGCCAGCTAATTAAATGGAAGTACAGTGCAGGTGGTAAGTTGGAGCACTTTGGGGGCAGCCCTGGAGGGAGGGGGCCCAGAAGAAACACAAGGGGGCCGGGCCCCGTGGGCCCCATGTTAGCTACGGGCCTGGGCTTCCCTCATCTGGGCATGTGTCCACAGTCCAGGCAGTTGGCATCAGCTTGTGGTCACCACACATTCTATTTCCCTTGGCACACTTATTGCACAGTCCAGTTATTAAGTCATAAGTCCATAAGAGTGTTATAAGCTCCTTGCAGGGCAACAAACAAACCATGGACTGGATTCTACCGCTCCCTTCTGCTAAGTTACTGGTCTTCCTCCAGAGGTAGGCCTCTTGCTCTTTGGTGCTAGAGGTTCCTTGCACCAAAGAAAAGCACCACCATTGGCAGAACAATCCTGTACATAGGATGATCCAACCTAATACCTACATTTGAGCCCAAATGCAAATTACTTTTGTGGAGTCTCAGGGACCCTAATGGTATGTGAGAAGCAGCTATAAAATGAGAATTTACAGTATTTTTTGGACCATAAGACTCACTTTTTCTTCAAGAAAATACGGGAGGAAATGCGTCTTATGGTCCGAAAAATACGGTAAATGCAAACATATTTTGAAGTGCTCTCATCCGCACATAGTATTTACTGTCCTTCCCCCTTAATTCTAACCTGAGTATTCTGCATTACTATTCAAGAAAATAATCAACTGTCATCGTATCACGTGCCTAGCTTTTAGCTGCATGACGTATTGGGTAAATGTATCTTCTGGTGCATCCCCCTCCCCCAGGTCTATCTGATAGGCAATAAAGTAACATGTCTGCGAAGGAAGAGAGTTGTAATGCAATGTCTGTGAGGATATACAGAGAAGACAGGCTGAATTTTCTCTTTAAATCTAATTGACTATGTAGGATTATAATTCCTTTCACCTCTCCACATGAGCCCCAGTTGGCTGCAACTGCTGATGTGACCAATCCAGGAAGCACTGTCCTCACCCTCTATTGGCTTTGTTTGCTCACAATATCACCATGTAATCAATTTTGATTGTAATATCAGGTAGCTTATCTGTCTAACCTTTCTATTATTACATATCTCTCACATCCAGCCTTGATATCATCTGTCTAACCTTTCTATTACATATCTCTCACATCCAGCCTTGAAGGAACTCGAGGTTCCCTCTTCCTCCATTTGTATCTTCCCAACAATCATACCTTTTCCAGTGCCCACCAAGTATTTTAAGAAAGTGGGCAGGTCCAGGTGGGCCTTTACCCCAGCAAGGCTTCTGATTGGCCACTGGAGATTTGATCAACTTTGGTCCCTGCCACACAACAGGAAAAAAAACGGGCAAAGTCCGGCTTTTAAAAGCCGCACCAAAATAGAGATAGTAATTATAAGAAAAAGGGTGCAGAGAAGAACCTGCAAACAGAGCAAACAATGACAAACATTCCTGACAGTCCAAAAGTCCTGCTTGTGACCCCCTAAATATAAGATAGAAGAATACCTGGTCCCACCTAAAAGAATCATTAGGCCACTCTGTACATTCTGTGAGATCAGAATTCTAAGGCCACTCTTTGTCATGCTACTACATGCACAAAATTATGATACCAGGTATTTTGAGAAGCATCAACAAAAAGCTGTATTCCACAGTCAGACCCTATAAACTCTTGGCTGAACAAAAGAAGGACTAACAGAGCCCCCAGTAGTTTTGCTCAGACACCTGCTAGTCCGGCTCATTTCTGCCTTGGAAAACTGAGAAAAGGGAGCCAATGTTCAGAAAGCTTTTCAGATGCATCACTTTTCACAATTACACTGTTTTCTCACATGATTTGGTGGCTTTCTCACAGCAGCTGTCCCCCTCCCCATTTGTCCACCACAGACAATTTTAAAAGGCACATAGCAAAAAAATGTATAGAGTTTTTTTGAGTGAAAAGTACTACTTAGTTGCCTCAGCATGCCTTTGGTGTCTGCCAATGAACCCATCTGATCCTGTGAGATCAGTTCTTGCAGTCACCTCTCACATAGAAGCCGCTGTGCACAGGTGAAGAAAGTCACTCCAGTGCCAGTCATTTAAAGGAGCCATGTGACTGTACAAAGCAACAATAGTGGATGAACCGGAAATAACACCATACTTTATAGACATCGATCAATGTAATGACTTGAATGACCATGACCCTGATGGATGCTGCCTCTTTGGTAAATGAAATTTAGTTCTTGGACTGGGCAAACACAGCCACAAACTGCTATGACCAAGCAGCTACTGCACAGGCGCAAAGCTGCTGCTCATCATATTGCTTTGCTTGGGACAAACTTCACCTGGGAAGACTGAGGCATGCTGTTAAGGGAGTTCAAACAAAGTGAGTTCAACTGGTGTACATTGTCATGTTGAAGTCTGCTGCATGTGTAGGCACAAGTAGAGATGGGGTGACCGTACTGTTTTTGAAAGCTACAAAAACTAGACAAGTCATTTTTTTGTATTTCAATGAAACAGGTGTTTTAGTGAGTGCTTCATATGAAGAGCCTTTAAATAAGCAAACAGTGGTGATATTGTTTCCTAAAGGACTAAAATGCTGTATCTCTGCAAACTTCTGTTGTTTGCAATAACACATGGGGTGGTGGGAATGGGACTAGAGTGGTAAACTCGTCATTATACTCTAGCAACTTGAGCCCTGGTCACTAGCTGGGTAAATTCCACCTCCCCTACAGTAGTATGGAGGAATCTGTAGGATCTGTTTTGGCACAGTCCATGTGACCAGCTATTTTAACAGCTTCTTTTGCCACTTTAATGGCAGAGCATTAAACATCCTGCAGCATTTCTTGCAGCTTCACACAGTGTGAGTCAGTGTCAAGTATTACAGCTTGATCTCTCGACTAACAGACTCCATGCTAAAGGTTGGCAAAAGGGGAGTTTGACAAAATACCATAGGCCCCCCACACCCACCCCACCACAGAAGAGTTTTTGTTTGCAGTCACTGGGGACAAAATTTTCTTTGCAAAAGGTTTGTTTTATCCAACATTTGATGTGAACCAGGCTGGCCTCAGATTTTGATGCTGGCAGCAGACAGAACATCTGTGTTTTTGACTGGATCAAGCTTACTGTAACTATTTGTACATTTATTTTTAAATGCTTAAGGTCCCAGTGACAAGCTCTGGGTATCATTATACATAAAATTGCAGAGAGTAGTTACTCCTCCTCAGTAACTCCTCTGAATTTTTCATGCTGGTTTAACCCAAAGTTCATTTCTCCCTTCTCTGAACACATGAAGCTGCCTTCTACCAAGTCAAACCATTGGTCCACTGAGGTCAGTATTGTCTGCTCTGACAGGGAGTGGCTCGCATCACCTACTACCAGCTCCATTTAAATGGAGATGCCAGGAACTAGATCTGGGATCTTCTGGATGCAAAGCAGATGTTCTACCACTGAGCCACAGAGCCACCACTTAGATCAAATCTATCAGTCTGTTTTTCTCCTGCAGTTAATAATGGTGGCCTACTCTTCTCCTCCACTGTAAACAGAAATGAAAGCAAGAAGATGAGTCAGACCATAGGGTCATCAAGGGTATATAAATGTACACCTTAAATGACAGCAAGTATCATCTTTACATCTTTCTTTCATGTACATCTTTCTGTTTAAGGTTTACAGGCTGAGAGTGATTTATCTCAAAGGCATTCAGAAGACTTCCCAAAAAGAGTGGAAATTCAGCCTGGGACTCCCAGATTCTTAACAGCTATCCCACATAGTGGGAGAAGGAAGTCTCCTGCGAAGTGGTGTAAACTCACCAAGGAGTGACATGGAATAGAAGGCTTACAATGGCCCCTGCCACACGGCAGAGGAAAAGCCTCTAAAGGCAGGATCCCACGGATCCCCTGGCCACGATGCCTGTTCTCCCCGGCATGATCAAACGCCGGGGAGAAAACATGGCCCTGACCGGGAGCCGGCCGAACTGCGCATGTCGGAGCATGCGCAGTTCGGCTACGGGCCGGGGTTGTGCCGGCGCAAGGACGCGCCGGCGATCAAACGCCCGGCTTGCCGCGCCGCTTCCCCTTGAACCACCAAGGTAGGTGGTTGCAAGTTGAGGCAGATTTTCGTGGGGAAGGGCCAGTTCGGGGACAGAAGCATGACGCTTCCCAGATGTTGTGGTGTGATCGCGCCGGTTTGATCCGCCCCCGAACTGTCCTGCTCCCGGCCCAAATCGCCTAGTGTGAACGGGACCAATGTTAATGTTCCTAGAGGTGCAAGGAAGCCCAGTTGTAGTGTGAACAGAGCAGACTGTTCATTCTAGGATTCCATCAGGAGTAGAACACAACAGTCCTCCCTCTAAGTCCCTTTGTGTCTTTACAATGGAAGTCAATTAGATGAGATTGCAAAGGTGGAACCACTTACCACCTTTCAAGTCATGAGTTCTTAAGGAATTAAGGCTTTAAAGTGGAGAGCACACTCAGTCCAAGTACCGAATAGCCATCCACCATTACTTGCCATTACTTACTAATTGAGTCTTTATAAGCATGTGCACCACACAATCGCATAAAGACCTTCCATACTTTGCAAGCCTTTCTTAATTTGCCATTGAACTGCTGACAGCCTAATAACTACAATTTTCAACATTCATATTCGTGTCAGAATATAGGAAATCAGAGAAGGCGTGCTTCCATTGTTCTGTTCTCCTTGCGGGAACGTTTCATTTCCACTAAATCAATACGCGTCAGATTTCTCTGTGTGCTCAGTCAATGCCAATCCTTTAAATGTTCCGCATTGGAAGCATTAACTGGAAGGTTTTCAATTTTAACTTTTTTTGGGGGGGGGGGAGAAGTACATGAATCAGAATGTTAAATGTTTCTCTCACAGTCTATTAGCGAAACCCTAATTCTCTCTCCATCTCGACAACCAATAAATATAGACATAAGCAAAATTAATATAACAGATGTTACTGCAATATATTTGTATTAATTAGCAAATACATCTCTCATCTATTTCTTAAAGAGGAAGAAAATGAAGAGGTCAGCAGTCCTGGTTAATTTTTTTAAACACTGTATAGATTTTAACTCTGCTTTTGTATTATCATCTGCAGCAATAAATACCAAATAGGACACTTTAAATGCTCTCCCTTCAGACAAGTTTTAAATCCTGCCTCTATTTGTCTTACTAATTACCGCCTACATTGTGCCATGCAGACAAAGCACAAAGGAATGCTCAGCAGATGCATTCACAGTAATTTGTGATTGCAATATGCAGATATTGGTACCCCAAAGAGCTTTGGGGAAAGGAATGCAAGCAGAAGTCAGAAATGTTGCTTGTGGTGTTGCTGTGTGATGCATATACTACAGGGTACCCAGGTTGGGTCTAGGGCCATCCCCCTATGTAATAGTCAGAAATGAGTTGTGGAATCTCAGTTCCTGTGTGTAGGGCATACAATTTAGATTGGGACTACATAGTGCATGGAGAAGGAACTTCAACTTTCCCCCCTGAACCATTTTTCCAACCACTGAGGAAATCCACATGTAACCTGGATTTCCTCAGTGGGTCACATAGTGCCAAGTGATCTGCCTTGTTTCCCAGCAAGTAAAGTGGACTATGAATGACTATAAGTAACATAAATACACCCAGCACTGTGATGGGGAAGGTTGAAGCCCTTTTCCCACTCTTTTTCTATGCATGATGTTGAGGAGGAGGAGGAGCAGGAGCAGAAGCAAAAGAAGAGCTGGTTTTTATGCCCCACTCTTCACTACTCAAAGGTGTCTTGAAATGGCTTACGATTGCCTTCCCTTCCACTCCCCACACCCTGTGAGCAATGTTCCCTCTAAGCTGTGGAGTCTTGTGAGCAAAAATTCTACTTGGTGAGTGACTGGCATTAAAGTTGTGAGCGAGTGACTTGACCACTGCATAAATTAGTTTGCCCTGGAGCCATCCTTCCTGAGCTAAGATAAAAATGTGTGAGCCGTAGGCTAAAACACTGTGAGCTGGCTCACACAAACCCAGCTTAGAGGGAACACTGCCTGTGAGGTAGGTGGAGCTGAGAGTTCTGAGAGAACTGTGACTGACGCAAGGTCACCCAGCTGGCTTCATGTGGAGGAGTGGGGACAGAATAAAGTTCAACAAATGTGCTTAAAACTGCAGTAGAACAGTTCAGTACAGATGGAGACATCTTTTCCAGGATGAAGATAAACCATCAGAATCTTAGAGATCATTTAAAGTTTGGGTTAAAAAGGACAGACCTCACATAGGGTTTAAAGATACTAATAAAAGTAGCCAGCAAACACTTTTAAGTAAAAAGCTCTTCAACTGTGGTTCAACCACCCCACCCTACCCCCCAAAACAGATCTTTCTCTGGCAGTCACCTACCAAGCTTATAATGACAGTGATCCTCAAAAGAAGGGCCTCAGATTAAGAACTCAGTAAAGGGGCATGCTCATTTGGGGAAAAAGTGATCCTTTAGAGATAGTGACTTCTTGAGTGGTTTGGATCTGTAAAGGTTCAAAGCAGCACATCTAATTGTTCCTGGAAACAACATGGAAACCAGTGAAGATCTCTGAATACCAGACTACTGCATTCAAAGCACTCAATGCATTCCTTTGAGAGATCCAGCTGAAAACCAAATATAAATGCCGTAAATAACTACGATCCAGATAGTTGCACCATTTTATTACCGAAGGGCTCTGCGGGGGGCGGGGGCAGCAACTCCTACAGCCTACAGAGAAAAGGTATTGTGTGCTTTTGTTGTTGTTGTTCAGCTCCCGCCAGGCCCTCCTGTCTTCCGCCATCCTCTGAGGTTTGCTCAATTTCATGTTGGTTGCATCTACGACACTGTCTAACCATCTCATCCTTTGCCGTCCCCGTCTTCTTTGACTTTCAGTCTTTCCCAGCATCAGGGTCTTCTCCAGTGAGTGCTCCCTTCTCATTTGGTGGCCAAAGTATTTGAGCTTCAGTTTCATTATCTGGCCTTCCAAGGAAAAGTCAGGGCTGATTTCTTTTAGGATTGACTGATTTGATCTTCTTGCAGTCCATCCTGGGATGTTCTGTGTAAGGCTTAAAAGTTAACCCTTTGGGGAGATCTTTGTTTAGCTCTATTGTATCTGTGTCATGTGTGTCCTGGATTTATAGGCTCAAAATAGATGTAGACCTGCAATGTATGTACCAAAAATGTTTTATATACTCTCATCCTAATAGAAAATATATGTACACAGTGGTGTAATTGGTTCATTTGGCTTTGGTGCATGGCCAAAATGAAAAGATGCATTTGTTATCAGACTACTAAAACATGAATTTATTCACATTTGCTGGAGCATCTCTTTCCATGCCCATCAACTACCTGTATCTTCCATGTCTTTGTCAGCACCTCATTACATACCCCACATTCTTCCATCCATGATCTCTTAGCAGACCCTTCAGTAACCAGTTTTCTGTTTATCCAGAATCCACACATAACAATGCAATCCTAAACAGAGTTATACCTTTGTAAGCCCATTGATTTCAGTGAATTCAAGAAAGGTATAACTCTGCTCAGGATGGCACCACAATATTCCCATAACACTATATTTATCACTCAAGCTAAAATACCTGCAGAACAGGAACATCAGGGTTTGGCTAACTGGTCACCTCATGTCTTGATATTTTAATTACCTAAATTTAACAATGTCTTAGAAGATCAATTTCCAAATTAATATATTATTACAGAATAATTTGGCAAAATATGAAGATTTGCTGATTTGAAAGTCTGCCAAGCTGAATTATGGATTATTACAATAATGTGTTTGCCTCATTATACTTAATAAAACACACAGCGAGACTAAAAGTGACAATAATATCATCATCCTCCACACAAAAAAAGTTTCATGAACAGACTATTTATGGGGGGTTTTCTGCCATTTCCCAGTTGCAGTTTATGGACTCTTATTTACTGCTCCAGAAGGGACAAGAAAAGAATGTGTCCTACAACACATACTTACTGTTGATGCTCTTCATAACACAGGCTGGAAGCAGCATTATTGGCTAACAAAGAAACAACTCATCAGTAAACTCTAAGACCTTTTTTCTGTTTTATACATGCTAGGCATGTACAACCTTGACAAATCTTTTAAACACATAAAACTGCAGAAAGCTTTTCTATGGAATTTATCATTACTTTGTTTTTTTAAATAAAACGTTTCAGCTTTCAGAATTCTGATTGAGAGTCTTTCCTAATGAAGACCTCTCCCTCCTATACAAACTAGAGGGGAAAGTGTGTATAAGGAACAAGGACAGCTTATTTTGGGAAGTAGCCAAGGTAGAACAGAGGTCAAGGTATCAGATTAGGATCTGGGGAACACAGGTTCAAATAATTACCTAAAGAGGCAGTCTCCTATTTAATTTGGGGAAATTAGCTTTAAAGGAGACAAAATGTGAGGGAATAACTGGGATTCTCCACCAATGTATACCAGGATTTTCCCCCTTTAAGAAAACTTTCAAAATAAACTAGGCAGATGTTCAACCGGAAAGGTTTTTATTAAAAGAGTATAAAAGAATAAAGCATGCATACAAATACACTGAAAACACATACAAGGCTAGCTAAGAAGAAATCAGGGAGGAGAAAGCAATTTCAGGAAAGGTTATAATTACCAGTATCAAAGAAAGAGGTCCACAGAGGCAGCAGCAAAATGACCACCCTTTCACAGTGGTTTTCATCGAGTTTTCAGCCCCATTGCCAGAGCATCACCTGGCTATGTGCCCAGCATGCTGGCGTCACATCTGGGCGACAGCATAGTGGGGCACGGGTGTTTTCTGCGCAGGAATGTTCCTGCCAAGAACTATGTGTCCCCCGCAGATTCGTGGTAAGTACTTGGCAGCCCTAGAGGCAGATGAATGGGATGCAGATGAAAAGAGAGAATGAGGCAGGGAAAGGGGAGAGGATATGGGAGTTGCTAGGAGATGGGAAAGAGGAAATAGTGTAGGGAGGGATATAGGGGAAAGTGAAGTGCCTCCCACAGGTCCTCGCAGGTCCCCTACCATGCAAGTGGGCCTGGCCCGAGGAGAGAGGGAAAGCAATTTCAGGAAAGGTTATAATTACCAGTCTCAAAGAAAGAGGTCCACAGAGGCAGCAGCAAAATGACCACCCTTTCACAGTGGTTTTCATCGAGTTTTCAGCCCCATTGCCAGAGTGTCACCTGGCTATGTGCCTAGCATGCTGGTGTCACATCTGGGCGCCAGCATAGTGGGGCACGGGTGTTTTCCGCGCAGGAATGTTCCTGCCAAGAACTATGTGTCCCCCGCAGTAAGTACTTGGCAGCCCTAGAGGCAGATTAATGGGATGCAGATGAAAAGAGAGAATGAGGCAGGGAAAGGGGAGAGGATACGGGAGTTGCTAGGAGATGGGAAAGGAAATAGTGTAGGGAGGGATATAGGGGGAAGTGAAGTGCCTCCCACAGGTCCTTGCGGGTTCCTTACCATGCAAGTGGGCCTGGCCCAGTGGCGAGCACTACACAACTGGGCCATAGTTTTCAGATAGAGGCTGTGGGGGGAATGAGCTGAATACATAGGGGCAGATAAATGTAGATTTGGCTGTTGGCTGAGAAGGAGAGAAGGAAGCAGGAAAAGAAGAGAAGTTATAGGGGCTTTCAGGAAAGAGAAAGAGGAAATAGTGAGGAAGGTGGAAATGAGATACTTCCCAGTTTCCTGCTTGTCCATAACTAAATGGAATCTTCAGGGATCGTGTTCAGATGCTGATACAAATCGCAAGATATGGTTACTGCCTCCACAGCATGCATGTTAGATTCCAGAGGCCATCTGGATGAACGCTCGTGAAAAATGACCAAGAAAGGCACAGGTTTCTCCAGAAGATCAGTTATTGTACTGGCCTATTAAAAAGTTGTCAAAGTTTGTCATATCGAACAGTCCAATGTCAAGCAAAGAGTATGCTGAAATTTGACTCAGAGGGAAAGTAA
Source organism: Gekko japonicus (assembly GCF_001447785.1). Classification (NCBI taxonomy): domain Eukaryota; kingdom Metazoa; phylum Chordata; class Lepidosauria; order Squamata; family Gekkonidae; genus Gekko; species Gekko japonicus. Next base: position 74,752 of record NW_015173685.1, on the reverse strand, counting down.
GATTCCTGGGTAGTGCAGTGAGCTGAATGTTGATATTCAGTGTTGGCTTCCTATGTTGACAGGCCCCAGTCAATCCACTACACTAGATTCAAGGGCCCTGTTCAACCGTGAAGTTTATTTAAGAACCTTCAAGGCAAAAGAAAACAAGACCCCAGCAAACTAACGTACAAGATATTGCACAATTAATTGAACTGTGCAAGAGTGGTTCAAAACCACATATATTCTGTGTTTCCTAATTATGAATGATGCAAAATAAAGCCAAATCTGTGCTTGTGAATAGGGAGCAAGGCAGGATGTCTAGAGCACTGGACTAGGCCTGAAGAGACCCAGGTTCAAGTCTCTGTTTACCACAATCTGGACTATTTACTAGGATACCATGAGACCCATGAGTCTTTCTAAGACAAAGCTGTATCACAGGGTTTGAGAAAGGGAGAACCACGTATGTCACTTTGCACTTGGAGAAAAGGTAAGAAAAATATAATAAACAGAAGAGAGGACCCACGGGTCAGTGATATGGAAACTGGTTTGCATACAGAAGTTACCAGATTTAATCCTGTGCACCTCCAGTTAAAGGATATTAAGCAGCAGAGGCTGGGAAACACCTTTTTGTAAACCTGAGATTCCAAAGGGGTGCTGATAAGATTGCCAGCTCCAGGTTGGGAAATACCAGGAGATTTGATGGTAGAGTTTCGAGAGGATGGATTTGGGGGAGGGGACAAACTTCAGTGTGGTATAATTCCATGCAATCCATACTCCAAACTAGTCATTTTCTCCAGAAGAGCAGTTATCTGTAATCTGAACTTTAGTTGTAATTCCAGGAGATCTCCAGGATCCACCTGGAGGTTATGTTCTGGATTACTCTGGTTAGGCCTGATTCAGATACGGGCATGCATTTATAAACTCTAGGCATCTAGTTAGCTTTCCTATATCAGATCATTTATCTCCTAACCACAGGTATACCTCAACAGGTTCATTATGCATATAATACTCAAGAAAATACTATTACAGCATCTCTGTTTCTATTCTAAGCATTTTTAAATTAAAGTATATCTATTGCATTCTTAACACAGACTAAATTCACAAAGGATTGTACCATCCATCCATCATTACATAGATAATTAAAAGAGAGCAATTCCATAAAAGTCCATAAAAAAGTTTTACCCAAAAAGTAAGTAGGTCACAGGCAAGCAGCCCATTTTGAGAAGGTCTCGATCAATACAACTTCCCATATTTATAGGATTTTAAAATCATCTAACAATAGCTAACTGTACCACTTGATAAGGGCTCACATTCTTGGCTAACTCATTATCTTATAACTTCAAACCCCTTACAAGGCTATCTAAAATTATCTTCTTAGAAATGTTAGTGCATTCTTGCTTCTTATCAACTTAACAAAGTCTATTTAACAATAATGACTACAAGTTTTGCATACTTATGAGCAGAGGTCATTTCGGGGGGGGAACGCGGAGGAACACAGTTCCCCCGGGTGAGGTGCAGGGGGGGGCACATGACAAAGCCCCGCCCCCTGCTTCCGGCCGCCCCGCTTCCAGCCCTCATTCAGCCAGGAGGAGGCAGGAGAAGAGGGAGGGTAAGTTGCTTCCTCCCCACCTCTCCCCACCCCTGCCTGCCTGGGGCCAGGGAGGGCCTTGGCGGGGCTTCCTCGCACTCCCGCTGGCCTTGCAGGTCCACCGCCGGGCCCCTGATGTCAGGGGGTGTGGCATATGCTAATGAGTTATGCTAATGAGTTCCCCTAGCTCTTTTGCTATGAAATGACCCCTGCTTATGAGTATCTTCTGGCCCTCAACCAATACTCCCATACCTTCAAGATGGACATTCTACACCTGGGCCTCAACATATGCTATCTGTTGATAATGTGTTAGATGGCTTCTAACCTACACAAGGTCATATAATTATTTTATCACTTTGTATTCTCCTTACTGCTCTTCAAGGCTATTCTGTTCTGGGTCTCTAGATTCCCTTTTTGGCATGCTTCCCTGAAAGGCCAGGTTTGTCCCATTCATCTGAGTTGCAGCATTCTCTATCATCAAGACCTGTATTTCTAGCCTCTATCATCTCCTGTATTTCTGGCCATATCCATGACAGCTGACAACCCTAGGCTGCTAGTAAATATACACAGTATTGGACTGAAAAAGAGTCTAACACACTATGAGGCAGCCTGATATTTCAAAATTCTGATCTTAACAGTGTAGAATAGCGTGCAATGAAGTATGGTAGGGTTGCCAGGCACGGTCGTCGTGTCAGCAGAGGGATTTGGGAGGGTGGTCCGGGAGTGAGCAGTGACATCCCCGATGCAATGATGTCACATGGAAGTGATGTCATCATGTCAGTGACGTATGTTGTTGATAGATAGGTTAAGTTCTTCCTCTCCCTATGAGCAGCAAGTGCAGGCCTGTAGCCAGGGTGGGGCCCACAGGGTCATGCCCCCTACCTGAATCTGCCCTGTTCTCAGGTCTGCCCCTGCCAGCTCATGCTGATTGCAACTGCGGCTGCAACATGCAAGAAAACCTCAAGGCAGGTGGGCAGGGCAGTGGGCGAGGTCAGCACCTGCAGAGGGGAGGGGGGAGAGGGAAATTCAGCAGTCATTCGCCTCACCCTCACCTCGCCTTGCCAAAGTGCTGCTGGGCTCCTGGGGGCGATGCAGGGAGGACACTCAGACCTTTTGATTTAGTCAGGTTCCCCCCCAAAAAAACAAGTGAACACAAGCTTGCAGCTTTACTTTTCACCAAGGGGGGCAGTTGGACGAAGGGAGGAACAATGTCTCCCAGGGAGGGCTTCTAATGTCCTGGCCCCACTATTAGCCACAAGGTATAGATAGGGGCTCTGGGGCAAGTGATGCTCTGTCTTCTTGGTGCTTGGGGGGGGGTCAACAGTGGGAGGGCTTCTAGTGTCCTGGCCCCACTGGTGGACCTCCTAATGGCACCTGGTATTTCTGACCACTGTGTGACACAGAGTGTTGGACTGGATGGGCCTTTGGCCTGATCCAACATTGGCGTCTCTTATGTTCTTAATGTGCAGGTTGTGAAGTGGTTGCATTGGAAGTCAGCAGTTGTGTTGTGTAAAGTAAATTTTGGGTGCATCTTATGGGGGGAGGCCCAGAAAGCTTCAGATTCTCTCTTGGCTTTTCTCTCCTCGTGTGTGAGTGTGCAGGAGGGGAAGCCTTGTTTTTTGCAGTCCACTAGAGGAGGGAGAGACTTACTGGAGGGGGAGGAGTGGAAGGAGCAATTTCTCACACTTTGCTGGCCCCAGCCTGGATTCTCTGCATGTCACAGCCTTGGTGTGCAAAGCAACCTGAGAAGGGGCGACTCCCATCTTCTCAGCCAGCCATTCCTTTGCAGAGAACCGCTCCCGCCTCCCCTTTGCTTTTGTTCCTGCTCAGACTCTCTCTGGTAGCTGGGACCCAGGTGGAAGCTGCAGAAATCTGCTTCCTCTTTTTCTCTCCCAGCCTTCATATTTGGCAGGAATTGGCACATCCAATCATCAGGTCACTTCTGGGTGATGTCACAAGTGATGTCACCACATCAGGGGCACACGCGCCCCCTTGTCCCCTGCCAAACGTTTTCTGGTTATGGGCCTGAGCCAGTGGTACCTGACAGAATGTTGATGAGAAAGACAGCTGAAAACAGCTGTTACTTGAATTGGGAGTGAGTCTGGCTGAGTGAAGTTGTGGAAGAAGCACAGCACAACCCTGATGGAAAAAGAACAACTTGTAACAAAGAAGCCCAAACACCTGAATATGGAAATAGCTCACAAGTTTCATTGAAAAGAAATTTTGTAACCGCTACCTGATTTTCTACAACGTTATGATCAAAACATAAATAAAATTTAATTCCTTGTTTGTTTAACCCTGTGGGCTGGAGAGAGAGAGAGAATAAATGGTGGCAGTGTGTGAATGAAGTAGTGTTTGAGTCCTCAACCCCAATGGCTCTGTGGAATGTCTAAATGAGGGGTGATTATTAAAGGGCTACTATTTCTGGTGATGTTGCTGTGAGTATAAGGGAGGACCTGGTATGTAAAATGGTCATGGTTCTCTACATATTTTAAAAGAGGCAAGATGGGTCACTGCCTGACCTACTGTAACCCTCAACCTATGGGGCAGAGGATGTGGAGGGTGGTAAGGGCTTTGTATGAGTGAAAAAACTTGTCATACATGTACTTACAAGCTTTGGTTTGTAAACAGGTTCCCACAACAAACCCAGGGTTTCTGATGATTTCAGCACACAAAAGCTGAAAAATACACACAACGGTCCGTTCACACAAAAATCACGTATGTCAGGAGGGCCACATGTGGTTCATTCACCCAGTACTTATGTAGGAGCAGCAAAAATGAAAAAACCTAAAAGGATGTTAGTATCTATGAATGTGGGATATGGCTAGTATCAGGTTGTACCCTTGGCATTCTGGGAACAGGAAGCAAAAACTGGAAGCCCTCCAATTGAAAACATAACAGCCCAAAACTGATCAAATGTCTCTCTGACTACAAGTTATTTTCAAAGCATTTGGTGTGTTAAACAATGGCATTCCACAGATTGATAGTTTGACCTACTGCCCCCTGTTTTTCAGCCTTTTGCAAACTTTCCATTACTGGCACATTGTAAACCTTTTATAGTACATCCGATGCAAACATTCTCAGTTTATGGGAGGTTGTCATTTTCAACAGTATCTTTCATGAATCAAACTGATTTTAAAATAGATTTTAAACATTGTGGGCTGCCTAAAAATGGCAGACATCCCATTTATTATTTATCTCACGGGATCAAGTGATTGAAAGCAATTATATAATGTACAGAGACAAGGAAATCAATAATAAGCCATAAAGTTCATCCTGTAGTTTTGATTGTATGCACTTCCCACCATAAATTTACAATCATCAGTCGCCCAGTAGGGAAAAGGCAATGGATTCTAAAATGCATTTTCTTTCTTTTGCTACACATGGAACCCATGGTCAGAAATGCTTTTTTCTTCCATTTTTACTCAGATAACATTATTTTTTCAAGATGCCAGATTCAACCCCAAGGAAACAGTGAAAAGCCTGCTATCTGGCTATAGACAGGTGAATAAAATCTGGCTCAATTTGTGATCCAACATTATTTGTACCTCAGTACATTAGCATTAGGAGCTGCGGTGGCTCAAGTGGTTAAGACGCTGAACTGCAGGCTGTGGAAGGTCGAGCAGTTCGAGACCCGAGTTGCCGCATGACGGAGTGAGCTCCCGTCTCTAGTTCCAGCTCCTGCCAACCCAGCAGTTCGAAAGCAAGAAATTGCAAGTAGATAAATAGGTACCACTTCGGTGGGAAGGCAACAGCGTTCTGTGCACCTTGGTGTTTAGTCATGCCGGCCACATGACTATGGAAACGTCTTCGGACAGTGCTGGCTCTTCGGCTTGGAAACGGAGATGAGCACCGCAACCCTAGCATCGGATTCGACTCGCTTTTGAGCAAGGGAACCTTTACCTTTACATTAGCATTAAATCTTTTTACATGGTTAATACATCTCATCTCTGTGTTACAATTTATGATATTAAATGTGTAAAGATGTATACAATCCAAAGAGAGAGAAAAACCAGTTCGAGTCACAAAAAATGAACAGACTGAAATGAACAAGGACAACATGCAAAATATAAAAGAAATGAAAAGGAGCGCAAAAAGAGCATTCCATCTTGTGCCCCAAAAGTAGGGATGCCAACATCCAGGTGATGCCTGGAGATCACCCAGAGTGACAACTGATCTCCAGACTTCATAGATCATTTCCCCAGTTGAAAATGGCTGCTTTGGAAGGTGGACTTTGTTGCATTGTACTTTGCTGAGCTCCCTCCCCAACCCCACTCTCTCCAGGCTCCACCCCCAAATCGCCAGGAATTTTCCAGCTCAGAGTTGGGAAGTCAGAAAAGTACATGAGAATTTGCACTTGATATCCTCAAACCCCTTTTGAATTTTTTTAAAAAACTGAATCCTCACACTTCTTTCTCACATTAAGCATCTGAAGAACTTTTTAACAGATTGAGGAGGGGAGGCATTGCTACAGTGCCATCATAAGCAGTTATACCCTTCTACATTCCCTGATGTCAATAGACTTAGAACTTTGCTTAGGATTGTGCGGCTAGTCTCCCTGTTTACTCATAAGCCTAGGATGTTATCAAAAGTAAAGTTAGAGAGCACAAGATATGCCAGCCTTTCTGAAATGAAGTAGGTCTGGGGCTAGGGTTGCCAGATCTCTTCTTACCTGCAGTGAGGGGCTCCCAACTCCGCGTTGGGATTTTTCTGCTATGCACATCACCAGTAGTGATGACATCACACTAGGGCCATCACTCTAGTGTTCAGGGCAACACTAGATTATGATGTCACTACCAGTGATGTTATTGTGTCAGCAGTGTCCCCATGGGATGCTGCTATTTGTGGGTGGGGCTAATCCCACTGGCCAAGTGGCCAGTGGTGAATTGTGGGCCCTGAAATTAGAGGATTCCTCTGGCCCTGGGGGGGGGGGGGATGGCAACCCTATCTGGGCCTGGCCTGTGCCTAGATCGAAGCCCCTGTATAAGTTGCCTTGATTTTTATGATAAAAGAAATACAGGATATAAATCGAGCAAAACTCGTTCAAAGTCCAGTAATGCCTTAGAGACCAAAAAGATTTTTGAGGTATGAGATTTTGAGAGTCAAAACTCCCTTCATCAGATATGGTATCTGACAAAGTTAGCTTTGGTCCTACTACAGATCACCATGGCTACCTTCTGAAACTATCTAAATCAGGAGTGCCAAACATGTGGCCCATGGGCCAGATCAGGCCCTTGGAGGGCCCCAATCCAGCCCGCGAGGTCCTGGCTGTTTCCTACTTCCATTTGCAGTTCTGCTGCTGCTGTCGTGTCATAGCTTGCTTTACTAGTCTCTCTCAATCGCACAGGAGAGATAGATAGGCAAGACTCTCCTGTGCAATTGAGAGAATCTGGCAAAGAACTGGCTGAGGCTTCTTCCCCTCCTCCCAGGGGGAGGGAGGGAAAAGCCAGAGCTTCCTGGCCAGGCTGCAGGAGACAAAGGGCAGCCTTTCTTTCCTTCCACTAGATGAGGCTCCTCCCTGAAGGAAGGAAGGAAGGAAGGAAGGGAGGGAACGAAGGAGAGCTTGCTGGGCTGACTCAATTGCATGGGAGAAATACCAAGCACCTTTAAGACCAACAAAGTTTTGTTCAGGGTAAGAGCTTTTGTGTGCCTTGCTATAGTGTATGTGTGTTTTGTTGGGCTCTTTATGCTAGGGCTCTCGTGGGTGCAACTGGGTTCCCTCCCCCTTTTCACTGTATTCATGCCCTCATGATCCAGTCTTTCTCAGTAAGAAATCAATATGAACTATTTTAGAGGAGGAATAACAACAAGCCAGTGAGGTGGATTAGACTGAGAGTGTGTCTGGATCAAGTTTGTAAGAAGCTGCACTTATTTCTCTGGGGAAGAGTATAGTTTTGTAGACAAACACATGGCCCTAAGTTTGTTTCAGGATGCCTTCTTATGTTCTTGACCAGCACATGAAGCAACTTATGTACAAAAGGTTGTAATGCCCAGCCATTTCATGTTTTCCCCGGGTCCTAGTCTAGGAACACTGAGCATGAGATTTCTGTAATGAATGTCAATAAATCAAAAGTAGGCTTGCAGCTTACAGATACACACCCGAACAGCATACTCAAGATTGCTACAGCACACACATTTTGATGCAATAATGCAGAGCAGAGGTGTCAGTTATCAGAGACTGTTAAATAGACAAAATATTACAAGAGTGCTAGTTTTTTAAGCATGTTTTATTTAAAGTTTAAAAAATCCTTAACTGTGTTTGTCTGTGTCCTTTATAAAGTTTATATCTCTGCTACCTGGCATTACATTTTATGGCACACATGGCCCAGGCCCAACAAGGTCTCATTTATGTCAGATCCAGCCCTCATAACAAATGAGTTCGACACCCCTGTTCTATGAGATGTTTTGATTCCACCACATAAAAGGCCACCTTCTTTGTGAAGTTTAAGGCTGCTTACATCATCAGATACATCACTTACAAACATCTCAGAGGACACACATACAGGTTTGGTTCAGTTGCTTCTGAATGGCTGCATCCTGCCATTCTGGTAGCATTTTTAAAAATCTATTAAATTTCTATTTTGGTCTTTGGGCAGCTATGTGACTTACAAAATAATAATAAATCCATTTTTTTAGAAATCTAAGCAATGTAAAAACAATCATATACACTTGTTTATTAATGATTTCGAGTTGAGAGTTAGCAGTGAAGCGGCTAAATTTGCAGATGACATGAAGTTGTTCAGGGTGGTGAGAACCAGGGAGGATTGTTAGGAACTCCAAACGGATCTGTCAAGGATGGGCAAGTGGACGTCAATGTGGCAAATGGGGTTCAATATGGCCAAGTGCAAAGTGATGCACATTGGAGCCAAGAATCCTAAATATAAATACACATTGATGGGGTCCAAACTGGCAGAGACTGACCAAGAGAGAGATCTTGGAGTCATAGCAGATAACTCAATGAAAATGTCTAGACTGTGTGCAACTGCAATAAAAAAGGCCAATGCTATGCTGGGGATTAATATGAAGGCAATTGAAAATAAATCAGCCAGTATCATAACACCCTTGTATAAATCAATGGTGTGACCTCATTTGGAGTACTGTGTACAGCTCTGGTCACCACACCTCAAAAAGGATATTATAGCATTGGAAAAAGTGCAGAAAAGGGCAACTAGAATGATAAAAGGGTTGGAACACTTTCCCTATGAAGAAAGGTTAAAATGCTTGGGGCTCTTTAGCTTGGATAAAGGACGGCTGATGGGTGACAAGATAGAGGTTTATAACATTATGCATGGGATAGAGCAGGTAGTGAAAGAAGTACTTTTCT
>NW_015173685.1:46060-65844 GCF_001447785.1 Gekko japonicus | reverse complement strand
CAAGAACTCGTGGGCACTCAATGAAATTGCTGAGCAGTCGGGTTAGAACAGATAAAAGGAAGTACTTCTTCACTGAAAGAGTGATTAACACGTGGAATTCACTGCCACAGGAGGTGGCGGCGGCTGCAAGCATGGACAGTTTCAACAGGGAATTAGATAAGCATATGGAGCAGAGGTCCATCATTGGCTATTAGCCACAAAGTACAGATAGGAACTCTCAGGCTGGGGCAAGTGATGCTCTATATTCTTGGTGTTTGGGGGGGGGGGTAACAGTGGGAGGGCTTCTAATGTCCTGGCCCCACTGGTGGACCTCCTGATGGCACCTGGTATTTTTGGCCACTGTGTGACAGAGTGTTGGACTAGATGGGCCATTGGCTTGTTCTAATATTGGTTTATCTTATGTTCTTATGTTCTTATACCTAATTCTGCCACCATAGTGTTATTGGAATGGTGTGGAATGAGGTGTATAAAATTGTTTTTTTTCCCCTTTTCATTTTTCATTTTTGTCAGCCATAGAAATGCTGGTAACTCCACAGCAAATCCAGTTGCCCAGGGCTGTTGTCAATGTGCCCTAAGGTGAGGCAGCTACCAAGGCCAGGGCTTCCGGTGGGGCCCACTGCCACGCCTCCCCCCCCATCCACACAGGAAGCAATGAAAGGGCTTGTGAGCAAAGGAATGCACAGGCAGGTGGGGGAGTGGGAAGAGAGACATGGAGAGGCTGTTGATGGTCAGTCCTTGCCGATCCTGAAAAAGTTTATCCCCAGGGGTGCTGCATAGACTGCATAGATGGGGTGCTGTAGTCAGAGGGCCACACTGGGAATGGGGAAGATGGTGCGATCACTCCCTTCATTCTCCTGAGTAAGCAGAGCTCCACTTACAGAAGATGAAGAAGGATATGATTTCTCCCCAATGCAGCCTCCTAATCCACAATTACTGGGGACAGAAAGGACTGCTGGGGAGGGGAGCTGGGAAGAGCCATGACTGCCAGCACCTTCTGCTAATAAATCACCTTCTGAAATACACATCTTTGCCCTGCTCAAGCAGAGATTGATTGATATTGAGATGCAAGAGCTTAGAGCCTTGGCTTCTGGTAGATGTTCCCCTTTAAGATGGGCACGTTTTCCGATCAACGCCCCTGCACAATACTTATCGGATTTGACTTCCCTACAGCTGCATAGAGCATTCATGCTGGCCCGCTTTAACGTGCTTCCCTCTGCGGTTTTAGCAGAAAGATTTAAGGAAATCCCTTACTCAGGTTTTGTGATTGTGATTCAGAGGAGATTGAAACAACCGAACACATATTCCTTTATTGTAGTTTGTATGATGACATTCGAGCAGTCTATTTAGAAGCTATTCTTAAGAAAGATGTCAAGCAATCTGATGACAGAAGGTTGTACCGTTTACTGGCTTCACAAAAAATAGTGGTTATTGAAGCGGTGGCTAAGTTCTGTAATGGTCTTATAATGAGGAAGCTGTGTGCTAAATCCATGAACTGAAGGGTGACAGTTTATGATTCTGATCTATGCCAACAAAGGTTTTGAAATTGAAATTGAAATCACAGGACCCAGCCCCACAACATGGAAAGAGCAAGTGTTCCAATAAGATGGTTGGTTTTCTACAAGATGGAGGAAGAAGATAGGATGGGGGAGGAGAAAAGAAGCCAGATGTTCCCATGCCCAGCATCTGTCTCAGGGACAGGCACCGCATTCTGCTCAAGAAAAAAGATTGACAAGGATTAAGACTGGTATTGCCCTGCAATTCTGGTGCAAGCCTGGCATATTCAGTCATGTCAGTCAGACAGAAATGTGTGAGAGAGATGTGGAGCTTTCTGACCAGGCTACCAATGAAAGCCATCTGAGTTTGCCATTCTTTTTCTGTCTCTAACATTTCCTGTCATGCATAATTGGTTTCTTTTTCACTGTCCACTGCCTGTTTCTTTTCCTTTGGTCCTCTTTAATTCAGATGAATACCACAAATGAAATCATATAAAAATGAAACTAGGCTCCACAAAATTACGTTTCTAGAAATGCAGTGAAAGAAGCAAATTCCCCTTTTTACTTTTTTAAAAATATGAATCTCTTCAGGGTCCAAATCTTTCAGCTCAACTTTAACATTAGAGCCAGCATAGTCAGGGTCATGCAGCTCAACCCATTAATATATGAATGGTGATAAGGATATTGTTGCCCCGTGAGGCCAACAGTGCTTTTAATTTAACTTTTACCCAGCCTGGGGCTCACAAATATTCTGAGTAAATCATACACTGACTGGGTGTTTATTGAAAATGCAAACTGATGGATTTTTTGAACAAAGTTGCACAGGGCCCAGTTTCATTTGGACCTGACTAAACTCTCATTAAAACAACTAATATTATGGTGGGAACAATACTGTCACAGAAATTCATCCTTATCTGGGGTTCTAAATGGAAAATCTGTATCACAAAGACATTTCCAGAAAATGGGGGTGGGGAGAGAACCAACTACAACATCATTTTGGAAAATGCAAAACCTTAAAGAGAAGTTGCAGCTATATATATATCATTTTCTTTTTTTAGGCTACAACATTGTGTACCATTATGCTGCTTAAATTGGTAGTGAAAAACACAATCCGGCATGGAGATGGTTACACAAGCCCAGGCCAGCCCAACTCAACTCAACCAGCAAAGCAAACTCGTCTATTTTCTGAAGTGCAAAATTCAGGGGGAGGGGGATGTCAGCTGGATAATGGATATAATGATGGTTACAAACACAGATGGCTTTAAAATTGGTTAGACAGATATGAAGCCACAAATTCGAATTTTGTGTGTGTGTGATTTATTTAGGAAATACAAAGAAAGGCAAATTCAAGCCAACATTTTTTTAAAAGTTATACACAAAGATAACAAATGCTACCTCAACTGCCTGACTTACAATACTCTGGATCAGGTGGCACAAAACCTTGGTTCAGAAGTGTAGGCCTCCATGAAGTGTGGTCTATATCTCTGGCAATTGTGAAGCAGTAAGACAAGCCCACAAGCATGTAGAATCTCAGGTAACTAGTTGGTACTGCTAAAATGTTACAGTTATACTTTCAGGGTCAGGGGGTCAGGTGAGAGCAACAACCAATCAATATCCACGGCTTCAAGATGGTTCCAGAACCCCACGTCATACACTCTGCTCATACCCTCTCATCTCAAGGAACTGTTCTCATGTGAAACTAATTTTCAGCCACTGTCCTTGAGATATGATAAGAAGGCAGGTCAGTGCAGCCAATTAACATCACCTGAGAGGGAGACCATCAGCAGTAGCTTTAACCCTTAAGTGTATGTTGAAATTCAGTTTTGTCTCACAACAGATTCATGGACTAACAGCCATGGTGACTAAAGGGAACCTCCACATCCAGAGGCAGTAAAACTGAATGACAATGTTCTTAATGCCATATATCTGCAAGGCTAATTTTTACTCAAAATTGGAAGAACATAATCCTAAAGAAAGAGAATGGTTAGAGAAATTAGTAAAATGGATTCGTGTATGTAAACTAGCTTGTCTACTACATGGCCAAGTGTCTGATAAATTTGGAAAATAGAAAGCTTTCCTGTCTAGAATGAGAAGTTAATTACAAGCTTGTATACTTGATGTTATATAATAGTTTTGTAGTCTGCATTTCAGACCTTTGTCTGTATTAGTTTATTTATATTTTTTATTGAAATTTAAAAAAACCTTGAAAAACAATGCTAGAAGGAAACATCAGAGGAAGGGCCTGGCCTCTATGCCCTGTCTGTTGGCCCTCCTGGGCAACAAGATGCTGGACCACTGGGATGGTACAACAGTGCTCTTCTTATGTTGTTCATTGCATAGGTCTTGGTGTTTGTGGTCTTCTCCTGTTCTTTCTTTTCTATTCTGCTGTCTCCTGGGATTGCAATGTCAATGATCCAAACCCTATTTCTCATTTTTTTTCTATAACTGTGATATCAGGGGTGTTATGCTCCAGGTTTTTATCTGTTTGCAGTCGGAAGTCCTAAAGAATCTTTGTTTAATCATTCTCCATGATCTTGTCTGGTTTGTGTTCCCATGAATTTCTGGCTGATGGTAAGCCATATTTCTTGCAAAGATTCCAGTGCAACATAGCTGCAACTCTATCTTGATGTCTGAGCAATTTTACTGCAGACACTGTCCATGTGATAAACTGTTTCATCCTTTGTCTTGCAACATCAACATCTTTCCACTTTGAAGCCACTTCCAGGTGCTTTCATCATTATCAACTTTGTTCTCTGTGTCCTTCAAATATTGTCCCTGCAAATGCTTTTCCTTCCACTTGTCAAAGTCAGTTTAGATTACAATCTTTTTATAATCTTCAGTTTCTGTAACCTTAAATAAGTCTGCCTTATGTACTTCATCTAGAAGCTTCTATTTCCTTTTATTGGTGTAGGCATTCAGTGCTCCTTTTTTCCTTTTCAACTGCTTGTTTAACTTTCAGGAGACCTCTTCCACCTGATTTTCTTGGTAAGTAAAGATGATCAGCATCACTTCTGGAGTGCAGTGAGTGATGCATTGGCATTATCTTGTGAGTTTTGTGATCTATTGCTTCTAATTCTGCTTGTTTCCAATCCATAATGCCAGTTGTGCATCTTGGACTTGGGACTGCCCATGTGTTAGTTGTCTTTACCATGTTGCCTCCATTTTTTTTTTTTTGCAATACCTTTTAATTTTTTTGGTCTTACTCTTTGGTTGTATTTTTCTTAACAAGGTATGTTTGATGTTGTCAGTTTCCAAAATTTCAATATATTTGTAGTTTTCTTCAAAGCCCAGTGTTTCGTTGTTGTTGTTTGGTACCTTGATTTCTTCTTGTTCAGTGATCTTTCCTCTGTTCAGTGTTAATGCTTCATATTTGTCAAGACCAAATTCCATTACTACATCGCATTGTTGTTGTTGTTGTTGTTGTTGTTCCTTTAGAGAGACATGGGTCACAGTTGTCTCCCAACCAGAAACTGGCCAGTTTCACACATTTTCTAGAACTGATCAGTACTATAGGGCTTCGAGACAAATTGCCAGATAGTATGACATGGAAAAAATATACCACGTTTCCCCCTGCATTTAGGATTGGAAGAGTCCTGAAAGTCTTCTAAAAGTGCCTGCCAGCTGCTGAGCATCGTATTGTGCCATATATTCTTTCAGATCTGCTGAAACTACCAAGCATAAAGTGGACCACATTTTCTAAAGAGCAAGGATCCATAAATTGCATTTTCTTTTGGAATGCTGCAGATATATAGTATTGCGTAAATGGCTATTTCATAAATAAATTGATCTCAGGAAATATGCCAGTTTAAAGAAGTAGAAATATGCCTTGTGTTGCAGTCACTGTTTTCTGCACTTCCTGATGATTAACTGCAGAACATTCTCAGAAACAGTCGGTAGACTTCAGATAAAAGAAATGATGCTATCTGGGTTCATGCTCTCCAAAGCACTGTCCATGCTGTCTGGTTGTTTGCTGTCCCTGTGAGACATTCCCAAGAAACTCAAGAAATTGGAGTGTGCGGACAACAGTTGCTATTAATGATGCAACTCTGGGCAGTGTAAGGTTTGTGGATCTTGACCACCTTTGCTTTGGGCACAAGCATGTTAGCCCCATCCCAAACTGCACCTGTTGCCATCTCATGAGCATGGTGCCTACATGCATAGGAAGTGTATATGCATCTGCTCCGTCCCCATGATCCCTATACTTCCCAGTATGGCAACTTGACTCATCTCAAATGGGTGTTATCTGGGGCACCCTAGGGTTACTTCTGCAACTGTTCAGACTCAGGTTTCCTTGGCTGTTCCACCATGTTTGTGGACAAGCATCCTGAAAGAAGTTAGGACAGCATCTATCCTCCTGGCTTTCTGGCAAGACTACAAAACACAGTTATTGCAGAAATCTTTGGAGACTGGTTAGGCAACATTTCTGACTGTTCCATAGGCTGTTTCTGTCTTGCTCACCTATTTGAAAGTGATTTTGAATGCAGTTTCATATTTATCTAATATACCTGTTGCTGTTAGTTGTTACCTGCTGTTAGGAAATGTGATTGTAATTACATTTTATCTGTATTGTGCTGATGCTTATGTATATGCAATGTATCTGCATTCATGTATGGGTTTTGGAAATGCTGTGTGATTTGCTTGCTCGGTCTGCATTTGGAAGCTGCTGTGCCAATGTGCTGCCTGCACCAATATGCTAATGAAGACACACACACGCACCTACCCATCCTGCCTTGGGAACAAGAAGGCATTCTCCATTATGCTCAGCCAAAGGACTCTTACAAACAACAGCTTTACCACCATAGATGGATTTCTGGATAACACGTAACCCTGTATCTGGTTTGCATCTGAAAGTGACTTGTTCCTGTTTACTGCCTTGGACCAGGCCAGAGCATCTACACTACAAAGGTTTCCTTGGTGATACAACTTTGACACCTTGACCAAATGGTTCCATTGAGGTATAGGCTTAGATTTGAATATTGCCCCACTCCCTCTAGATAGATACATCATATCCCGATAACCAATAGGTATAGGGACTGGGACGGACTAAGGACAGGAGGTTGGCATGAAGGCCAACCCCCAAACTAGGTGATAAAAGGCTAGGTGCATCCTTTGTTTGTTGCTAGCCATCCCCACCCCACCTAGACAACTAAAGCTCTACTGAAGGTTATTCTCACGTGCTTCCTTGGATCGCGACCAAGTGAGGCCCACACGTGTTTGGCTGGTTCCAATCCGTGTGAATTAGAATCCCTCCAGCTAGTTCTTTTGTTCCCTGCATTCTTCATTGGGAAGATCAAACTCCCTTCAGGATCAGATAAGTATATCCATTAACCTTTTGTCTGCTACCACCCAGTTAGTCAACATTTGTTATTTTCTATACTGATTGTTTTCCATTTCTATTGTACCTAAAGGAACTTGTGAGTGTGTGTGAACGAATCTGTTTTTGTATGATTGTGAATCCCAATATTATTCAGTAAAGACAACATTTATTCTTTAACATCCAGCTGTGTTGTCTCTTTATGGGGAATAAGGAGTGTCTGTTCTGAATTCTTATCTCTGTATACACTGGTGTCCAAGAACCCCTAGAGGATTAATTCTCCAAAAGAGGATTTCCTCTAACACTGCTTTGCATCCTGATGTGTTAAGAGAAAGGCAAATTTATATCCTATGGCTCATAGACACTATACTCTCAAGATAGCGATCATGCATTGCTGAGGGGCACGGTCAGCATGCTCACACCTGCTCTTGCTTTCCACATGTTGATTTCAACTAGTGTAATACCATCCTTGGAGAAAATCTTTGTATTATCCAATCTTAGTATAACTCCTTCACCTTTTCACAAGGTCCTTAATTAACAAGTTTCTGTTGCAGACATTCCACCAAACTTCTGAAGATGAATACACACCAATAAATACATTAAATACATTAATACGAACAGTCCTATTTTGTGGTCCTTTTTTCTTTACTTTTTCTTTTTTCTTTTCTGTGTTTCAGTTTTACAGATGTGAATATATCAAACCAGATACTACTTGATGCTTCAAGAACTAAGACAGAATTCAGCAACCAAACTGGGAGTCTACATAACAGATAACAACTGAATATTAAAATTTGGAGAAACCATTCTAAGTGGGTTCTGCCTTGATGACGCACTGAAGAACAGAAACTAAGGGCACAGCAATACATATAACATCAATACAAAGTGAAATGCTGCATAAGTTCACACAAAGAAATTAATGCTGAAATCCAATTTCCATGTTGTTTATAATTCTTGTATTTCAACAGGTGGACATCATCCAGACACCAGAGTGTCGACAAGATGTACAGAACGGGACAAACTTCTCGAGTTTTGCCGTTCGTTTCGAGAACAATCTTTATCAAACTTCAATTTCCAGTGGTCCTTTCACAGTCTAATTCACCACTAAGGTATCCAAACATTCAGGAAGGCTTCTAACAGCTCTTATCACCAACCATTATTATTTCACTATGGACAGTAAGTCTGCAGAAACCGCAGGAGGAACTATGGAAAACTGAAACACAGAAAAGAAAGAAAAGAAAAAGAAAGGAAAAATGAACCACAAAATAGGACTGTTTGTATTAATGTATTTATTGGCATGTATTCATCCTCATACGTTTGGTGGAATGTCTGGAAAAGAAACTTTTGATCATTAAGGATCTTGTGAAAGGGTGAAAGAGTTATACTATAGATTTGATAACACAAAGATTTAGTCGTTACATCATGGTTGTGTGCTTTGTTTAACATTGTAGCTTGTGATCTCTCTTACTTTTAATCCTTGGAGAGAAGGAAGAATGGTATAGCCTGATCTTGATAGATCTTGGAAGCTAAGCCGGATCAGTACTTGGGTGGGAAACCACCAAGAAAAACTCTGCAGAGGAAGGCAATGGCAAACCACCTCTGTTTCTCACTTGCCTTGAAAGCCTCTTGCTGGGGTTGCTATAAGTCAGCTGCAACATGAAGGCACATATGTACATATGTAATGTTATCCTTAGAGAGCTAATGTAATCCTCAGAATCAATGCTCTTCTTCTCCCCAACTTGATTCTTAACAATATTTTACAGAGAACCAGTTTGACATTACAGTGTATCTGCCACCAGCAAGGTAATATAAACAATTAATTTCTTCCTGCATTAATCCCTAAAGAATTACAAGAGCAATTACTCTGAATGGAATTAATTAAATGACCTCCTGTTTAATTAGGTCTGTGTATCATGGCATTCATAAGAGAGCCCTCACCAGGAAGCTTTTTCACTCTTTGGAGTTTGTTGCTCCCCTCTCTCAAAAAGGCTTCTCAAAAACAGACTGCAGCCTCTCTCATTACTTATCACATCTCAAAGTCCAAATCAATTAACCAAGTAATTGGTTAGCTGGTAATTGCTATAGCATCAGGTTCAAGAATTCTGTTAAATTCTCCTTCCAGATGACACGAAGGGCACATCACCAGAGAATGATCCATAATTACACAAAGGAAAGGGAGGTTTCCAAGACAACCATTATTTCCCAAACAACCGACTATAAAATCTGCCTGGTGATGGGCAAACTCCAATTTTCTCAGTTCAAAATTAGGCTCTTTTTTCAATAAACTTTTCCCCCAGACTTGATGAGGTTGATGTTCCAAGCCCCTGAAACTAGGGGCGTGCAAGGAAAAAAATCAGTATTTTTTGGATTTGAGTATATCAGAAAACCTCCCCCCCCAATATCAGTAAATAACGAATTTCCCAAGTATCAATACTGTATAGCAGGCATGTCCAAATTCGAACAGGTAGTGATCTATTTTTTCCGGCCAAAAGTGCTGGTGATCTACCACCATGAAAATAAAGTATCAAATTAGTTTCAAATTAGATTTTAACCCACTAAAGTTGGGTTCCACCATGCCCCCCCCCCCATTTATAATGCACCTTCTGTCATTTACTGATAAGCAAAATAAGCAAAAACAAAACAGAGAGACGAAGATCCAGAAAGAACTGCGAACATTTTGTTATTTTTTTATTGCGTTATAACTTTCTTTAACTGTCTCAATAACTTTCTTTAACTTTTATTCAGAGTTATTTGTGTTAAATGTAGGTCAAGTATTGATCCAGGCTGATCTTGCGCAATCTTTAAAACTTCGCTCTTGCTCATTAGTGAGACCAAGTGGGGCTGATGATCCCTTTCCTTCCCTAACCTCCCCTCCATGAGAGAGAGAAAGAGAGAGAGAAGGCATGTTTTTAGCCCCACTGTTCAGCAGAAATACCTTCCAGCCAATAAACTGGTCAGTTTCACTCCTCTCTCACTTCCTTGGAAGCTCTTTGCAGGGGTCACCATAAGTTGGTTGCAACTTGTTGGCACATAGGTATGTATAATGGACGTCAGACACGCTGGAAACTCTTTGTGCCTGAGGGAAATCATCCCATACAATGAGACATGTTATTTCTAAGGGACATGTAGTTTCTGGGGCATGCCGTTTCTAAGGGTTTTACCATCTATTATATGGTATCATGTGCCTGGAGAACTGCATTTTCCAGTATGCATGGCGCCTGAAACATCACCATTGCTTAGCTCTGTGTCAGTGAGGGGAGAATGAGAAGCCTTGTTCAGCTGCTATGCTCTAAGCAGGGAGGGTAGAACGCAGCGAAGGTAGCCTGATAGCACTAGCAAGATTTTCAGCCTGGATTTCATCTGAGTTTTAGCTGGCTTATAAAAAACACAAGTGATATTTTTTTTTTCTGAATTCTGTGTGTGTGTGTGGGGGGGGTTCTGAATTGCGATCGCATCACCAAAGTTATTTTATTCCTGTAGATAATTGGAGCCATTGCTTAGCTAAGATTAATGGGCCATGAAATATAGTCATCTTGATCTTCGACCCATGCCTGTTATCATTACTATGGGGTGCTTCATCTTTTCACCTTCTAATTAGGATGCTCCGCAGCGGCAGAGCCCCCTTTTCTACTTTACTGTGGCAGTCCGAGAGGTACCAACAGTGGCCACTCACCCTGTACTGGGGGTGGGGTGGAGAAAATGTGGGAATTGATCAATGGACTTTCATTTTTTCCCCTTCTCTGGCAGTGGCTCCTTTTGCCTCTAGTTGGGAGGCAGACTGCAAGACGTTACAGAGAGAATTCTTCATCACCAGCATGTCTTACCTCCCACTGGGTTTCTCTCTGTCCCCAAGTTCACCCTGCTGAGGATAGATGAGGATAATGTGAAGGGCTTCAACAGAGATATCATCTAAAGCATAGAGCCTCACGGAGGAGAGACCAGGAAATTAAGACACATTGTTGCTGAAAGAACTCTCCAAGACAAACAAACCTCTCACAGTTAAGAATTGAGTCTCTAAGAATGTAAGCTTCAACTATATTCTTTTGCCTGTTCAAAATATTATGATTTGTATAAACAACCAAATTTACCTCAACTATGCAACCTCTGCCCTATTCCTGACTCAACTGTGCCTGTTCAATAAAATCAACCTTTCTCTTTGAACTTCACTTCATGTCAAGTGCCATTTCCAAAGGGATTTATAACAGGGCTCCTGCTGAGTTACAATAAATCTCTGGCCTGGGCAAAAGCCAAATAACTTCTCTATCACAGGGCAGGACATGCAGAAAGTTATAATTCTGTCATTCAAATATGCTACTAAGAGGCTGCTCAGTCAGAGTGGGGAACAGTGTTTTGGTAGGAAAATCTGCCTCACAGAGAAGAAATAGTAGTAGAAGAGGTCCATTTATAGTAGGACAGTTGTAGGAAAGAGGGTGACTCAAGCAAACTCCCTCCTTCCATTTTTTATCAGTGGAGAGCTTCCTTTTGTGGAGGAAGAGGGAGAGAACTATTCCATTCAATTTCTCCTCTGTACTGCAAGTCACTGTGCACCAGTGTATATTCTATGAGAATCCACTTTTCAGGGACCATGGGAAAAGGGGGGTTCTGACTTTTGGTTTATGGCGACATGCTGAGCAAACTCATCTCCCAGACCTCCCGGGGATGAAATCTGTGCACCAGCAGAAAGGGGGGGGGGCGACGTCTCACTCCCCCCCCCCCCGGAGCCTGGTTGAAAGGCTCCTAGCCATGGGACTTTTGAGAGGTGGCCTCTTCGCCAGCGTGATGCTGGGGAATCGAGGCACTTCTCCGTCCCAATGGTCCTCCTGCTGTGTGTCCGTATGGAACTAGTGACGCTGACCGGGACAAGCGCTGGAGATCGAGTGGTCTAAATGGAGCTACAGTGAGGTCGCAAGACTGACCATGAGCTGTGAGTCAGATTAGAGTGTAATTGACATTTTAAAAAGAAAGCTCCCACCCCAAGGACTAGGAAAGAAAGCGAGCGGGGGAGGGGGCCCTCCCATGCGCACATATTTAAATGCGAGAGCCGAGGGGGGAGCGGAAGTAAAAACGCTGAAATCTGTTGGGAGAGACTTACCAGGGCATGGATGAGCTTTTGAGCATATATTCAGAGACCTTTGCAAATCTTTGGAAACTAAACAATCCAAAAAGATGGCGGGGAAGAGGACTGAGAAAGAAAAACTTTAAAAAGCAAAGTAGTTGGAAGCCCTCATCTGGAAGAAACCACCGAGTTGGCTAAAACATTGGCAGAATCCCTGTGCCCCCTTCTGGACCAGATGACTAATCTCAAGGAACAGTTGTCAATGATGAACCAAAGCATCACTACTCAGCAGCTTCAATTGAATGAGAATCTTAAAATCATGGAGCAAACAGCTGAGAAAGTGAAAGAAGTTGACGCCAGTACCCAAAAGGTGAAGAAAAAGGTGCAAAAACTGGAAAAGAAGCATATCTCTACAGAAGAAAAACTTTTACAGCTACAAATGGAGAAGGCAAACTTGGTCCTTTGATTCCAAGGTGTCCCAGAATTCAAAGGCGAGAATCTGAAGCAAGTGATGAGCGATGCACTAGCCCCAGTGACAGATTTGAAGGCAGAGTATCTTATGAGCGAAATGGATGTGGCCTACAGGTCCTATTTTTTATACATAAAGAAGAAGAATCTGCCTGGGGAAATAGTAATGAGATTCTCGAAGAGGCATGTGAGGGATTCTATCCTGAGAGCAACGGCGGGGTCACCCTTGAAAATTTCAGGATCCTGAAATAAGACAAAGGAGAAAGAAATATAAAGATTTAATTCTTTTTCTTCAAACAAATGCAATTAGCTACAGGTGGTTATATCCAGAGGGCGTAACCTTCAAACTTCAGGATAAAAAAGAAAAGATTGACTCTGTTTCCAAAGCATGGGACTTTTTGAGAATCCAGTTGGGCGAGCCAGAGGAGGTGGATAAAGAGGAGAAGGACAGGAAGTCCAGTGGCGAGTTGGACTCGGGGTCTTCGGGGAGGACTCTCTTTCTGAAAAAGGGGCGGCTGCCCCTAAAAGTCCATACAAACTGAGGAAAAGACAAGATAAGAAAAAATGAAGGCTGAAGGACTTTTTGCCTTTGAAAGTATAGTTTTTAATAATGAGATGCTCTGGGGTTTTTCTCTAATAGTTGAATTTAAGATTTAAAAGATATTTTAGCATGTCTGACTAAGTTCAAAAGTTCTTCTTCTTCTTTGTAGTTTGTAGTCCAATTTAAAAAAAAAGGAAAAGGGGGGTTCCACCTCTATGAACACCTTACACTCACAGCTAGGTAAGATCCAAGCCATTGAAGCTTTTGATGTCATTTTCCTACCACTTGCATATAAATGGTGGAATAAAAACATAGAAGCAAATGAATGAGAATGCCAACCACAAAACTTCTTTCTTTGCCCTGTTACAGTCCAAAGGAAAGAAAGGCATGGGGAAAGTTACGATTGCATTGCTTTTATTTATTTATTTGTTTGTTCGTTTATTAGATTCATATCCCACCCACTCCACATAGGAGGCTCAGGGCGGCTTCCATCAAATAGTAACTGATATACAAAATATATATGTACAACATAAAACAATTAAAACACCACTAAAATACAGTAATAATACTATCATACAGATCAAAGTCAAGTGTCACAGGTGCAATCTGTTACAAGTTGGGGTCCATCGACGACAATACAAAACTGACCCGCTGAGGGGAGGCCAAGAGAGGGGGAATGCTCTCCACCCTAATTAAAAGCCTGGCAGAAGAGCTCTGTCATGCAGAACAGCAAAAGGTCCCACAGGGCCCTGATCTCATGTGGGAGCTCATTCCACCAGGTAGGGGGCAGGGCCAAAAAAGCCCTGGCCCTCGTTGAGGCAAAGTGGGCATGCCTGGGGCTGGAGACCACCAGAAGGTGTTGATTGGCAGATCGTAAAGCCTTTCAGGGCTCATAGAGGGAGAGGCAGTCTCTGAAATACATATTCATCTTTTGGGGGGTTCTACCTGGAAACATAGTTCCTAATGACAGGTGCCATGGCTGTGATCCTGTGCAAAACAGGAGATCACAAGGAATTAATGATCATATTGGCAATGCATAAAAACCCAATCAATACAGCATGAAAAATTACAAATAATGAAATTCCAGAAAAAATAATAATCTTTTTTGTGCTCATCAGATCCACACAAAATTTTCAGGATTGCAAGCAGCTGTACCTCCATATGAAGCCACCATCTGAATATACGTAATGCATGGGAATGCAGTAAATTTACGTGACACAGTAGATCAGTGATGAAATCCATAGAAACCACTTCCCAGGGTCTGGAGGGTGTGGGGAGGGGATGAAGGAGTCCAGCAGGTTTCCCACGGTGAGGTTTAGAAAGCGCACAAGTTTGGCAAGAGCATACAAATTCCAGAAGGTCTTTGCGCATGTGTGGCCACCAGAATTGCCTGCGAAGGAGTTGAAGAGACTTGACGAAGCACCAGTGCCCAGATAGTTTAGAACCATGAGCAGAGTGCAAAATTTCCCTGCGAAGAGAAATTGGGACGTAAAGACGGTGGCTGGAGTAAACAAACCCCTCGGGGTCGCGCACACATTCAGGAAAGGCACGAATCACAGTCTCATCATCAACAGGAAAGGCAGAATGGTATTTGGCTCTCCAATCCCCCCCCCAAAGGGGGGGGGAACACGAGACAACAGAAGAATTCGTAGGCGCGGGAAGCTTCCTAGCCTGAGTGCGCGTGACCACAGCCCCTCCCAGCTGCTCCGGGGTGAACACCGAGTCAACAATTACATCTGATTGGCTGTTGTGCTGAGGGAGGCGGGACAAAGCGTCAGCCAGCGAGTTGGAAGACCCGGGAAAATGGTGGAGCGTGAACTGGAACTTAGCAAAGAAATCAGCCCACCGGAGTTGTTTAGCATTAAGCATCCGAGGGGATTGGGGGAAAAAATCTTCTTTTTTGTGCTCATCAGATTCACACAAATTTTTCAGAATTGCAAGCAGCTGTACCTCCATATGAAGCCACCATCTGAATATACGTAATGGATAGGAAAGTAATGCCAATGGGGTGTCATCAAAATAGGGTTTATATTCCAACATGTGGGATGGCACCTGCATTTTCTAGTAGGATCAGATAGAGGAAATATCTGATCTCATCATGGGAGGATGCTTGGCTTGGAACCTCTAAACATTTCCCCATTGCCCCTCCATGGCAGCCATTTTGTAGTGGTGCTCACTACCATGCATGCTGTATCCTTTGTTTTTATATGTTCCATTCATGTTGGCAGCAGCTCCCCAGGATTGGCAGCAGCTCCCCAGGATCTCAGATAGAAAGAGGTCTTTCACATCACCTTCTACTTGATACTTTTATCTGGAGATGCTGAGGGCTGAACCTAGGACCTTCTACGTGCCAAGCATGCCAACCATGGTCTTGGTTGGCAACCAGCGGAGTCTAGGAGAACTTACTAGGAGCAGGAGGGAGGCCCAGGGTATATTGCTGGTAATGTGATGACATCAACTCCAGCATGTACCAGAAGTCAAGTCATCGCACTTGACACTCTGGCATTTGGGCAACAACTCTATGGTAAAAGTGGCTTTTGCCATAGAGTCTGCTCAAATAGCAGAGTGTCACCATGACAGCTGGCTAGCTGATCAGTGGCAGGGGGCAGGGCCTGGGGATCCCCGCCTCCAACAGGGGGCTGAAAATGCTACCATGCCCCCCTCCCAAGTTCCATTGTTTAAGTGCACATAAATAAGCCTCATTGAACACATACACACCCATGATAGAATCAGGATGCAAAAAACCTGGGCATAGAAAAAGCCACTATCATTTTAAGGCCTGTAGATCAATTGATCTGTTCCTTCAGGTAGAGGTTATTGACAATTCTATTCTCATTTCACAATGAAGAAAGATAAACCTTTCCTTTTGAAGTGCTCACATTATTATCGGTAAAAAAGTTGTCCCCAGATATAGTAGAAATATATATTTTACTTTTTTAACAGGTAGAAATGGGGACAGGTCAGAGCTACTTAAAGGAAGTAAATCCCAACTGATTCCCCACACTGATTGTTCTTTTTTCACCAAGACTATTAAGACTATCATTTTGGAGAGTGTTATCTGCAGTTGCTAATTGATGAAATCTGGAGTGTGCAAAGGAGGATAATTTAAATGCAAAGGTTTTGGTCTTTGTATTAAATGTAATGAGAGAGATAAATCATCCTATACCTTTCAGATAGGAAACACTGATTTTTTCCTCATTAGCCCTTTCAAGATTTCTAGTGTAATTAATACCTAAAGGAGGGGGAGGGAAAATTTTCTCTGAGCAGGAGTCACTCTTAAAAACAAAACTAAATGAGACTGGATTTATTTGATACAGACTGGAACTGATGTTATATTTACCAGCCAGCGCAAATTATGCAGGAATGACAGAAATGGACAGGAAAGCTGCTATTATTAGAAACCTCATCAAGGCTGGAGTAAGGGATAAAGTAAAATAAGTGTAAGGGATACTCTTAGCATCTTGGTACCATGACAAAGTTAGAACTGAACTGAAACTGACTAGTGATGCCACTGAAATTCATATTACTTAGGCTTGGATTATGAACTTTGGCAGCTCACAACGCTCACTTTCAATATGCAGGCAAGCATTACAACCCTGAGTTTGTATGTAGAACTTCTCCACTTTCTTAGCAATGCCTGCAGATGAATGGGGATGTGGGATACAGGGTGGTCTTGAAATGATGGGGGTGCATGGTTTTATGGGTGATAAGACTCAGAAGAAAACACTTTTTGAGAGTTTTCCTATGCTGCTCATCAGTCTGCTGAGCCAGTTCTAGTTCAGGCTTGGGGAAGTTTGCCTATCTCTTGGAATTATTCAGATTATGTCTTGCAAACATGTTCAGCCCAGTGTTGAAACACTACCATTCACTTTCAGAGTTTATTCAGCACTTCTTGTAAAGATGGTTGCTTAACCACAAATGGTTGGATCCAGCCATCTTTTTCATTCAATCCTACCCAACTGCCCTCCTTACCATAGCCCATATATTACATGACTAATGTCTATGCATTTCCCATGATTCCCAACATAGCATTTTTAATGGTCAAAGGGGACTGTGTTGGACTGCACTTTTAAGAAGCTTAAAAGTGCTGTACGAACAGCTGAAGGATTATAAAGGGTTTACAGAGCCAGAGAACCTTGAGTGACAGGCTGTTCCAAGAAATCTGATTGGCTAGCATCAGCTGAACAGAGAAACACTTTAGAGCTAAATGCTGAGGAGGAGGAGATTTTATTTGGAATTCAGCCCTGAAGTTTAACACAGACAGGAGAACTGGGGACAGTTGGCAAGGTAGAGTGGATCGTTAGGCAGAGACTCACATTTAGGCCAAGGAAAGGGGGTAGACCTAGAGAGAGATGAAAATTCCCTATCCAGTCAAACAGGGAGTTAGCTCTGAAGAGTACAGAGATCCCTGGTCTGGTGTGGTTAGAAACTGCCATTGAATAGAGGAAAGATTGCTGAACAAGAAGAAATCAAGATGGCAAAATACAAGAACAACAAGAAGACACTGGATTTTGAATAAAATTACAAATATTTTGGAATTTTAGAAGGTGACAGCATCAAACATACCATTGTTAAGAAAAATACAACCAAGAAGTAACAAGGAGTTAAAAATATATTGCAAACAAAATTAAATGGAGGCAACAAGTAAAGGCAATTAGCACATGGGCATTTTCAGTTCTAAGATACACAGCTGGCATTATCGACTGGAAACCAGCAAGCACTTGAAATGAAAAGTATGAAAGCCAAGATTCAGAAGACCAATGATGATAGCAAATGTCAGCTTTCCAAGACAAAGGATGAAACAGTTGACCACATGGTCAGTGCCCACAGTAAAATTGCTCAGACTGAGTATACAGAATGTCATTATAGAATTGCAGTGATGTTGTACTGGAATCTTTGCAAGAAGTATGGCTTACAATCAGCCAGAAATTCACGGAGCACAAACCAGACAAGATCATGGAGAATGATTAAACAAAGATTTGTTGGGACTTTCAATTACAAACAGATAAGCACCTGGAGCATAACACCTCTGATATATTGTAGATTTTATTGTCACGTTGCAGTGTTTTATACTGGTTGTGTAAGCCGCCCTGAGCCAGCTCTGCTGGAAGGGTGGGGTAAAAATCTAATAAATAAATAAAATTGTAGAAAAAATGAGACAGACATTTTGGATCATTGACACTGCAATCCCAGGAGATAGCAGAATAGAAAAGAAAGAACAGGAGAAGATCACAAAATACCAAGTACTACAAATAGAGTTAGAGTGCCTCTGGGAGAACAGTTACCATTGTGCCAGTTGTCACCGGAGCTCTTAGAGCAGTGCATAGAAGTCTCCAGAAACACCTGGGCATTCTGGGTATTGGGCAAATAACACCAGTTCAGATCCAGAAAACAGTGTTTCTTGGAACAGCAAGAATCCTACAAAGATACCTCTGCAGTTCCCAAGAATTTAGCTAGATCTCAAATTGCAGAACATCATCTTATAGTCAAATATCTGATTGTGACAATTAACAACAACAACAACATACCAAAGGGCTACTCCTGAATCTGATAACACTTCTCCTCTTATTGATTTCAATGTTTCTCCTAAAATTAAGACTCATTCGTAATGATTCTTTTGAAGAAGTACTTACTTGAATCTTATAAAGCTCTGTCAATTGCTGAACATGACCATATGGTTGCTTGTTTGAACACTTTGTGCAGGAAACTGGAATCCTTTCACACTAAATTGGATAATTCAAATAATACATTTTGGTCTTATTAGGTCCAAATTCTGAATTATGAAAGACTCTTGAATCTAGACAGACCCAGATAACAGGAGTTTAGGGTCCCATCCCATAAACAAACAGCAATTTTATTAAAATCAATCAGATGGGAAAGTTTATAGTATGATTGAAGCAGAAGTATATCCTCCTCCCCAGTCTCTGCCATGTTCTGTGAAGCCAGAGTTTGATTTGTCCAAGTAACCAGTTTCAATGCAGCTTTTCTTGCCCCTGCTGTAAAATGTTTAGAGGAAAAGGATTAGATAATAAATCCCTGTTGCATCTCCTTTCATGGAATGTTGCTGGATGGAAATCAAGGATTGATAATAGGAAGGTTTTAAGTATTTTAATCAATGTGATATCCTCCTCCTTTAGGAGACATGGTCTGCAGGGGAAATAATATTGCCTGGTTATCAGTGTGAGAAAGTAATACAAACACCAGGGGAAGATTAAAGGGGGGGGGTGAGTTTATCTCATCAGAGTATTGTCATTCATATTAAGCCAGTAATTGTTGATTCTTCTGTTGCCCAGATAGTTTAATTTCTCTGGGTCTATGGCAGCTATTGTTAATAAATGCCTATATACCCACTTAGCGTAGTCAAAGGCATAGTAATTTATATTGGGATGAGCTTAGTTCATTGCGCCAATGGGCTGAATTGTTTTGTCCCGATACAATTCTTTTGGGTGGGGACTTAAATGCTCATATTGGCACATCTTTGGAGGTCTTCCAAGATGTGGAATTTTGGTCACTGGATCATTCTTTTCTTTCTTTTTTCTTCGGCCTGCAATCTTCAAAAGATGTTGCGGTACATTTTGGTGGCTCTCTTTTTATTCAGTTAGCCACTAAACTGGGTTTAATTATTGTAAATGGTGATGCTAGATATGATAAGGCAGGAGATTTTATTTGTCTTTCAGTCAGAGGGTGTAGGTTGATTGACTTTTTTCTTGGTTTCATTTTGCCCCCCAAGCCAGAAATAACGATGCAGACACAAGTGTTGGGTTTAACTATAGGGCCACTTTATTAGCTGATAACTTTAGCTGGAACCAATGGCAAGGGCAACACAGCATGCGGTATGGTCAAGGCCAGAGGTCGAGGACCCCTCCCTTACCTCTTCAATAGGGCGAGCCACCCTGCCCCGGGTGGGAGCCCACT
>NW_015173685.1:36190-45774 GCF_001447785.1 Gekko japonicus | reverse complement strand
CACTACTAACAGGGCGGGAGGGTGGGATGACGAACAGCGCGGGACTGCTGAGGAGGAGAGGCGGGGCTGGGCTTTTAAGCCCTCATTGCCCTGCCCCCTTCCAAGGCCTGTATGTGGCGCTTTTGGTGCCTAACCATTTTTCTGCCTCTTCCAGCTGAGAGGCAAAGGCGCTTCCCCAGCCCAACAGCCGGAACTGCCATGGGCTGTTTGAACCGTATTCTGTCTCTGACTGTATTAGATCATTCCTGTTGGGAAACCCCTTTGATAGTGACCATTTACTTTTACAGATGGAGTTATCCTTCAATATGATAAAGTTTATTTCCTGTGGCCAAAGGGTGTTACAGTCTGACACATATAACATGATTACAAACATCAGCATTAAAACAATCTAACCAAAAGGCGCAGTGCGCAGGCTGTAAATGCAGCCTGCTTTAACATCTGGCCGAACATCTGTTCGAGCCCCACCGTGGCCAGAGTGAGCTTCCGGCCTACGTCTCAGCTCCCGCCCACCCAGCGGTTCAAAAGCCCGTTAAAGGGCGAGTAGATAAATGGGGACCTACCCTTAGTAGGGTAGGGGGCACCCCCTCGTCCTGAGGAGTGTGGTGTGCGGCGGTGGCGAAGGAACAGCGATGAAGGCGACGACGGCGGAATCCTGGCAGCAGAGATGAGGTGGCGTGGTGCAACGACGAAGCCAGTAGAGTGATCCCTGGTGGCCTGCGGAGATACAGCAGAAAGCGGCCGTCGCTAGCAGCAGAAGGCGCGGAAGACGTCATCTCCCGGCGCGGCGGAGCCTACTGGACAGAGCCGAGGCCGGGAGAGATGAATCAACACGCCGAGAAAGCTGCCTCGCCGGAGAAGCGCCACAAGAGAGACGTCCTGCTGACCGAAGGAAGACAGCTGAGAGCCGAGGAAGCCGGAGGCCGGAGGCCAGAAGGGAGAGCCGCCACCACTGGGGTGCTAAGTAGGCTGACCCAACCCCTGAGAATGTGCCCATAGTTAGGGAATTACAAAGTGACTAGCACTACAAACTGTAAACCGCCCAGAGACCCCCATGGGGGGCTTAGGGCGGTATATAAATCGAATGATAAAAAGGTACTAATCAAATAAAAAGCATTGCTCTGTTTCGATGCAGCTCCAGCCTGCATAGCCTCTATAAGAGACAGATGGATCAGCATCTGAGAGAAGAAAAAGGCTATTCTGAGGTTATAGAGGGAGATATTAACCAGGTAGGAGATTCTAACATGGTCCCTTTTAATCAGTTTGAACCATGGGGAGAATTTGGACTGGGAAATTGACTGCCTATCTGTTGCAGCTTCACATTTAAGCACGCAGTCATGAATACGGAAACCAGCTATGGGGATACCCGGGGTGCCATCCAATATGGAGTAGCAATGGACGATGTTATTATAGCAGGCTATCCAGGCAGCATCACTCCTCCACATGCAGCTGCTGATGTAACCTTGGGACAGTTACAAGTTCTTTCAGAGCTGTTCTCTCAAGGACAGTTCTCCAGAGTTTCTCCCAGCCCCACCTACCGCACAGGGAGTCTTTTGTGGGGAGGGGAAGGGAAAGGAGATTGTAAACTGCTCTGAGACTCCTTTGGGTAGTGAAGGGCGGGGTATAAATCCAATCTCTTCTTCTTCCTCCTCCTCTATGGAGCCTCTATTTGGATCTCAGCAGCTTTAGCTAGGCTGGAGGAAGTGCAGATTTCCTTCTTGCATACTCTTTTGCAAGCCCCTAAATGTATCTCAAATTCTAATCTACTGCTGGACACTGGTTGTACTCAAATTTCTCTTGTGGCTTAACATTTAAACTCTTCTTGTTAGATTGTGAGCAAGGGCTCAGTTTGTCTCCCATAGATCATTTTAGGAGGAGCTAATGGAGACTAAGCTGTTGAGTTTAGGATTTAATGCACCCTTCTCTTCTAATGCTATACCAAATGTTAGAGTGAAGATTTTGGAATCACTGAGGAGACTAGATCAGGAGGTTATTAATTTAGACGCTAGGAGACATTACCCCCCCCTTTCCTGTTTTGCTGAATTATTTTACTTTTCTAACAGCCCCAATTTTTTGTCAGCTTTTTTTCTTGGCTAGAGTAAATGCTTTACAATTTGAAGAACTGCCAGATTGCTGCAAGGGTATTAGCTGTCCCAGATACTCTGCCCTTGTGTTACAGCTGTAGTTGAAAATTTACCTCACTTTGTATTTAGTTGTAACTTGTATTTGTCTGTAAGAGCTAAATATAGATTGCCTTTATTGAACAGGTTTCCTTGCTGTTCACATGACTTCCATCTGTTATATCTTTTGGCTAGCCATGATAAGTGATTTGGTTGTTGTAGATTTTCCGGGCTGTATGGCCATGGTCTTGGCATTGTAGGACCTGACGTTTCACCAGCAGCTGTTACTGGCATCCTCAGAGGTATAACACAGAAAGATGGAGTACTCTCTGTGTCAAGGTGAGAAGAAAATTGGTAGGCAGGTAATTTATATCTACTCACTTTGACACAGGGAGTGCTCCATCTTTCTGTGTTATACCTCCGAGGATGCCAGTCACAGCTGCTGGCAAAATGTCAGGTTCTACAGTGCCAAGACCATGGCCATACAGCCGGGAAAATCTACAACAGCCAATGAACTCCGGCCGCGAAAGCCTTCGACAACATGATAGGTGAGTTCCTTTGCCTGTGGTAAAGTTTATATTTTGTGCCCTTAGAGTTAGACAGGCATGTGTAAAAAAATATCTCTGGGATTAAGTACTAGTTGGGCTGTTGTTTTATTAGCTTTGCCAAAGTGCTTTGGGGCACATAGGCACTCTGATTTTAAAACAGGGACTGGAACAAAAACAGAAAAGCTAATTCGATCCTACCTATAACTTACCCTCAACTGCAAAAGATCTAACTCGGTTGCCCATACTGGCTCATCTATCTAAATATGACTTGCTACGTAACATTGTGACAGCATCCCATTCAAGGTATGACTCCATCTTTCTGTGTTATACCTCTGAGGATGCCAGTCAAAGCTGCTGGCAAAATGTCAGGTTCTACAGTGCCAAGACCATGGCCATACAGCCGGGAAAATCTACAACAGCCAATGAACTCCGGCCGTGAAAGCCTTCGACAACATGATAGGTGAGTTCCTTTGCCTGTGGTAAAGTTTATATTTTGTGCCCTTAGACAGGCATGTGTAAAAAAATATCTCTGGGATTAAGTACTAGTTGGGCTGTTGTTTTATTAGCTTTGCCAAAGTGCTTTGGGGCACATAGGCACTCTGATTTTAAAACAGGGACTGGAACAAAAACAGAAAAGCTAATTCGATCCTACCTATAACTTACCCTCAACTGCAAAAGATCTAACTCAGTTGCCCATATTGGCTCATGTATCTAAATATGACTTGCTACGTAACATTGTGACATCATCCCATTCAAGGTATGATCCCAACAAACTAGTGATCACCATAAAACCAATCTGAGCAGAAAGAAGACTCAACAGATGCAGGAAATGGTATCAAAGAATATGGTACTAACTTTACTAACACAGTACAATTGACAGGACAGGGAAGCCAAGGAAAATATCTGGAAAACTAATGAATTTCTTATTTTATTGCAGCTGCATTTACTTATTTGATACAAAGATGGGGAAACCTAACTTCAGATGTGTTAAATTTTCATTAATATTTTTGGCATCTACTGTATGGCCATTCATCATGCTGAACAATTTTGAAGCTTTACTAGTGGAATGCAGTAGAATTTATTTCAAAATTATATAGTCCAATTCTTTAGGCTGCTGAGCCTGGAACCTGTCTATATTCCTATTATAAATATCAATCTTCAAAGGCTTATGAACCAGCCTTCAGAAAGAATAACTCAAATACACTTGGGAAAGAGATCACTCGGAGATCACTCCTCATTTTAAGCTGCTTACATACATAATATTGATATGCATTTTTGAGAGACTAGTAAAGACTAGATGGAGATGGAGGAGAGTTTTATGGATACCAAAAAGACAAATAAGTGGGTTCGAGATCAAATCAAGCCTGAACTCTCCCCTAGAAGCTAAAATGACTAAAACGAGACTATTGTACTTTGGTCACATTATGAGAAGACAAGAGTCACTGGGGGTGGGGGAAATAATGCTAGGGAAGGTTGAAAGCAGCAGGAAAAGAAGAAGACCCAACATGAGATGGATTGACTCAATCAAGGAAGCCATGGCCCTCAGTTTGCAAGACCTGAGCAAGGCTCTTAAAGATAGAACATTTTGGAAGTCATTAATTCACAGGGTTGTAATAAATTGGAAACAATTTGACAGCACTCCTCATACAGAGAGAGAGACTAGATCCAAAACCTTTGTTCCCCAAAATTCCTGGGTGAAATCTGAAGTCGAATATGTTCCTAATATTGACTGTATATATATATCCCAAATATTTGTAAATATCTGACACCTGATATTTGATTGTTGTATTTGGTAACTGAAAGTGTATTAAGGGTTCCATGCAATTTAGAATCCAGTTTCCAGCCCATTTGGCTCACTTACATGGAACAGATTAGCAATTCTATGCAAAGGTAACTCCAATCTAAGCCCTCTGGTTTCAACAGGGTTAGACTGGAGTAACTGTATATAATTGCAGCAGAAGAAGAAGAAGAGAAGAGAAGAGATTGGATTTATACCCTGCCTTTCACTACCCAAAGGTGTCTCAGAGTGGCTTACAAACTCCTTTCCCTTCCCCTCCCCATAACAGACACCCTGTGAGGTAGGCGGGGCTGAGAGAGCTCTTGACAGAAACTGCTCTTATTCAAGAACAGCTCTTGCCAGAACTATGGCTTGCCCAAGGTCATCCAGCCAGGTGCAAGTGGAGGAGTGGGGAATCAAACCCGGTTCTCCCAGATTAGAGTCCGCACACTTAACCACTACACCAAAGTGCATGTTAATTTGCAAAGACTGGCCATGTTCAGACATCACAAAAAAAAGCTGTATTTGTTTGCAGTGTGCATAAATACATATTGATTGATATTTCCTCCTTCCACCTTCAAATACAGAGTGTGACTGAAAGACCCTCTTGGTTTGTGAATCCTTCACTCACTTTCCAGTTTGTTTGACATCCAAACACCAGGGCAAACCAGAGTTTGTTTCTTCCCCAGGAACCTGGATTCTAAACTGAGATTAAGCCATGCTTCAGAATCCTGGTTTGTGGGGAGGAAACAAGCTCTACTTTCCCCAAACACCTGCATTCAGATATCATTGCCATCTGGAATCTGAGTAAAGGTTTCTCAAATGATGAAACTCTTGATCTTATTACAGGTGCACAAAGGAGAGAGAACAGACTGTACAGGTAGGACAAACAACTAATGTTCAAGTTTTTGTCAAATGGAAGTTTGTTGTGACATTTGAATATGGCCAGTGTGTTAGAAAGGGGTGGCCTTTGATTAGAAATGATCAAGGCCAAACCCAAGAAAGTTCAGAAATTGCCCCAGAATAGATGAAGAAGGGTTAGGCATGTGAAACAGGACAAGAAATGGTCTTTAGTGGCTAGAAGACTTTGCTATAAGTTACTTCGCACTTTAAAGGGCAGATGTGTTTCCTAGGTGTCCATAATCACTATCAACATATGAAGGGAAGACATATCTACAAAAAAGGGCAAAAAGCCCCAGTGAGGTCAAACTCATCATCAGCAGAAACAGTGTCTTGCCAGAAGAATCCTTTATAATGTTCTACTGTTGTATGTTGTTCAGCTTCTTCAATATGCTCTGGAAAAGGCAATGTCTGGTATACAAAGAAGAAGACCACGCAGGGAGCAACAAGAAGACAATTAAATGGGATAGTGAGGTCAGCACCTTTTCTCCTGTCATTCCTTGTCTGTCTCCAGATTGCTACTTTTAGGGCAATTCCCCCCTTCTTCTTGGAAGTGCCACACTCAGTCTTACCCTCCCTCTCAGCTAGAGATGTCTTCAGGAACCTATCTCTGGCCCAGTCTGCATCTAGCATTTGCTCCGCTGTTTTACCAAACCCACACTGGGACAGAAAAAGATGCCCCTCAAAACCACATTCAAATAACCCAGGCCAATGCTGTACTGACTGCAGGGTCACCTCTGAATGGCCATAAAATCAATCTATGCAGATGTCTACCATAAAACCAAGCGATCAAATGAAATTAAAGCAGCATGCAGTCTGGACACTGCCATAAAATCTGACAATCAATCAAAATGAAAGTGGCATACAATGTAGAGGGGAATTTCTATTCCACCGTGGGTTTGGCAAATGCCAGATACAGATTGGGCCATTGTCTCTCCTCTTTCCTACCAAGTATGATAATTCCTAAATAAGCCTTTATCTACTCTTTAATCAGGCTGTGCACTGTTGCTGTGTTCTCTGCCCACATGGAGTTCTACCAGAAAAACTCCACAGAACAGGACCAATTGGCTCTGCTCAGTCCTACATGGAACTGAAGGTGACTCAGAAAGTACGTGCATTGCAACATCACTGGAATTGTGCTTGAATAGGAAGGTCCATGTAAGCTGCTCTGAGCATCCCAAAGGGAGCATGTAATGTAAGAATAATTACAAATATATCCATTTGTTGAATTTATGAAAATTCTTATTCACTTCAACCGATCTGTCATGACTCAAAGTCCTAACTGGGCTTCATGCAGTGAAGGTTTTCAATATATGAAAAGTCTGCTACCCCCTACACAGAACAGAGCAAAAAAAAATGCCTTTTTCTCCTCACCCTGTCAGTTTAATTCCCAGTGTCAACTTTCCCCAGAAAAACACTGTTCATAATCAATTGTTGACAACAATGAAAGCTCGGCTGCATGCCAACCCAAGCTTTATTAAAATATATTTGGCTTCTGATCGTTTGGAGGAAATTACTGCAGGATTCTGTTATTCAATACATAATAAGCGGCTTTTAAAAAATGCTATCCCTTCGCAATTATTTGCTTCTATCCAAGAGCTGCATATTAAACTGATTTTCGGCATGTCAAGCTCCATGCCAATGATCTCAAACAAAAAAAAATGTAATAGCATTTTTCAAAAGCAATCAATTTCAACCAAACTTTTCTACCCAGTGATGCTGTTAATTGAAAAGAAGAAGGATGGCAGCTCCCAGCAGACCCCACATTCAGCCCACAGCTTTCTGTTATTTTACAGAAGAACTAGTCAGGGGCATTATTGAAGAAGGGTGGGATGGGGGAACAGTAGTCCCTTACAGAGATATGGTTATCTTTCAAGAAAATTTATCTTATTCAAATCAAACTATACAATGGGTGAGGTTTCAGGGGGAGAGGGGGAACGCTCATACTCATCTGCTCCTTTGTTGAAGAGATCCTTCCCTCTATGCCATCGTGGACGAAAGGTCATACCAAGGGACTCTTCCCTCACACGTGATGATAAACCAAACATGTGTGTACCTTATCTGGTGTGCACTGCCAGACAAGGTGCGAGAGAATCTCCTTCCGCAGAGCTTAAACTGTCCTAATGGAGAGGGGGGGTTTTCTCTCGCTGCCATGTTGGCCAGCGGGCTACATTTCTTAAGTTACAGGAGAGTGGGGAGGGGTGTGCTAACCTAGCCTAGCCGAAGAGAGAGAGAGAACAAAAGGCTGCATACAGGGCTCTTTTTGTAGAAAAAGCCCAGCAGGAACTCATTAGCATAATAGGCCACACCCAACACAAGGAACTCATTAGCATATTGGGCCACACCCCTGACAGCACAGCTCATTAGCACATTAGGCCGCACCCCCATGTTACCAGAAGTGTGGTCATCCAGCCACACCTACCTTTTGCTTGTTATTCTGTTTATCTTGTTTGTTGCCAAAACCCAGGGCCTTTTTTTGTAGCAGGGACTCCTTTGCACATTAGGCTACACACCCCTAATGTAGCCAATCCTAATGAGTTTCTGCTGTTGGGTGTGGCCTGTTATGCTAATGAGTTCCTGGGCGTGGCCAACTTGGGAGCCAGCCGGAACTCCGTTCCTGTGCGTTCCTGCCCAAAAATAGCCCTGCAAGTCCAACATGTAGTAGTGGAAATCGATATCAATTCACAGCCAACTTATGGTGACCCTGTAGGGTTTGCAAAGCAAGGGAAGAACAGATGTCATTGCCTGCCTCTGCATAGCGATCCTGGACTTCCTTGGTGGTCTCCTGTAATGTATTCAAAATGACTTTGATTACATGTATTGGATGTATTGTGAATCATCCCATTGCCACCTCATGTAAAGCTTCATCCTGGGCTAGGATCCTAATGTAACCAATAGGAACACTAGCCCAGGAAACAATATCCAATCACTATGAAGAAGCTCCCTGAGCGGGAACGTTTGTGATTGGCCTTTAATGGTTCAACCACATTGGTTGATTATTGTATAGTAGGCGTGGCTATATTAGCCGGGAATGTTTAAATACAGAGCAGCTTCTATGCCAAAGCTGTCTCTGGCTGACTGATGTTGTACCGTGTTGGAAGTGAGTTCGAGTTGAAGAATAAAAGCCGCATTCTTGCTGAATCACTCTCCGACTCTTCGTTAAGTTCGCGACTTAACATCTCCCATCCAAATGCCAACCAAGACTTACCTTGCTTAGTTTCTGAGATGTGACGACATCAAGCTAGCCTGGAGGTCCAGGTCCAACATACTAAAGGTCAAACTATGTAGGGAATTACTATATCTGCCTTTCTCACTACTGGGGAAGGGGGCAGAATGTCTATTGATGCCTTTCATTAGAGATCAGGAACCCTGAGGATTATAGGCATGCCAAAACAGCATCTGAGAGCCAGTGTGGTGTAGTGGTTAAGAGAGGCAGACTCTAATCTGGACAACTGAATTTGATTCCCCACTCCTCTCCATGAAGCCTGATGGGTGACCTAGGGCTAGTCACAGTTGTATCAGAGCTCTCTCAGCCCCACCTGCCTCAAAGGGTGACTGTTGCGGAGAGAGGAAGCCGCTTTAAGACTCCTTAGAGTAGAGAAAAGTGGGGTATAAAAACCATCTCTTCTTCATGTCAGCTGCTGAAAGGAAGAACAGCAAAGCTAGCCAAGGAGAGGGCAGAGGGCCATTCTGCCCCTGCTCATTGACTGGCTGGCCCGCTGCTCTCCCATTGGCTGTGCAGTGTGCTCCGTCAACCATTGACCCATCAACTGCCACTCAAGAGTACTTGTGTGCCATTGGCTGGGTGCTGGGTCTGCTCCTCCCCCACCCACTGCCAGCTTGGCCACTTTCCTGTCAGAATAAACTGCGAAAACGGCTATCTCTCCTGCTTGGCTCCACCATGGCTGGCTGGCTACTGAGGTGGGCCAGCAGCCATCAAACCATTCTCTTCACAGTCAAAAGATGTTGGCCCCCCGACTGTAGTGCCCTTGGGGGAACATATGGGGAAAGGCGGTCCCTTTGCCAGTTTGGTGTAGTGGTTAAGTGCACAGAATCTAATCTGGGAGAACCGGGTTTGATTCCCCACTCCTCTGCTTGTACCTGGCTGGATGACCTTGGGCAAGCCTTAGTTCTGATAGGAGCTGTTCTTGATAAGAGCAGTTTCTGTCAAGAGCTCTCTCAGCCCCACCTACCTCACAGAGTGTCTGTTGTGAGGAGGGGAAGGGAAAGGAGTTTGTAAGC
>NW_015173685.1:17471-35377 GCF_001447785.1 Gekko japonicus | reverse complement strand
ATATGGGGAAAGGCGGTCCCTTAGGTATGCCAGACCCTGACCATAAATGGCTTTAAAGGTAAGAACCAGCACTTTGAATTGGATCCAGTATGCAATTGGCAGCCAGTGCAGTGCCTTCAGCACAGGCCGGATGTGGTCCTGCCTAGGGAGACCCATCAACAGCCTGGCTGCTGCATTCTGCACTAGCTGCAGCTTACGGATTTGCAACAAAGGCAGCCCCAAGTAGAGAGCATTACAGTAGTCCAGCCTTGAGGTGACCGTCACATGGATCACTGTAGCCAGGTCATCACAGTCAAGGAAGGGAACCAACTGCCGTGCCAGCCGAAGATGATAAAAGGCCGACTTGGCAGTGGCTGCTACCTGGGCCTCCATCATTAAAGAGGAGTCCAGGAGCACTCCCAAACTCCTAACCTCTGACGCTGGCACCAAAGTGCCCCATCGAAGGTCGGGAGAGGAGTCCCAACCCTGAACCACCGCAACCTAGGCCCAGGACCTCCGTCTTCACCGGGTTTAGTTTCAGCCGACTCAGTCTGAGCCAACCAGCCACGGCTTGCAACACCCGTTGAAGGTCATCTGGGTCAGAGTTTGACCTGCCACCCAGCATCAGATAGAGCTGGGTATCATCCGCATATTGATGATACCCAAACCCATACCTCCGGGCAATCTGGGGAAGGGGGCGCATTTAGATGTTAGACAACATTGGGGACAGCACTGCCCCCTGAGGTACCCCACAATCAAGAGGGTGCCTCTGGGACCACTGCTCCCCTATCGCCATCAGCCGCATATTGATGGCACCCCAACCCATATCTCTGGGCAATCTGGGCAAGGGGGTGCATTTAGATGTTAAACAACATTGCGGACAGCACTGCCCCCTGAGGCACCCCACAATCAAGAGGGTGCCTCTGGGACCACTGCTCCCCTATCGCCACCCTTTGTCCCCCACCTTGGAGAAAAGAGGCAAACCATTGAAGGGCCAGCCCCTGAATCCCTGCATCGGCAAGGCGGTGGGCCAGCAACTGGTGGTTGACTGTATCAAATGCGGCTGACAGATTGAGCAACAACAGTGCCGCCACACCACCTTGATCCAGATGCCTTCGGAGGTCATCAGTCAGGCTGACCAATGCCATCTCCGTCCCATGACCCGAGTGAAAGCCAGACTGGAAGGGGTCTAAGACTGAAGCATCCTCCAGAAAACTCTGTAGGTGTATTGCCACCGCCCTCTCGATAAGTTTGCCCAAATAGGGCAAATTGGACACCAGCCAATAGTTGGCCAATTTGGTCGGGTCCAGAGATGGTTTTTTCAAGAGAGGGCGGACGATCGCTTCCTTGAGTGCCCCAGGGAACAGCCCCTCCAAGAGGGACTTGTTAATAATCTCCCGTAGGGCACCTCAAAACCCCTCATGGCCCACCTTAATGAGCCAGGAGGGGCCCGGATCAAGGTCTGCTGAGTCCTTCTGTTCCCCAAATGCTGCCCTCCACAGGATCCACCCCCCAAATCTCCAGTTATTTCCCTACTCAGAGCTGGAAAACCTACCTTTCCCCTCAGTGCCTGTTGTTAGGCAACCAAGCTTGGTTCTTGCTGGTCCAAAATCACCCACTCAGCTTCCACAGCAAGAACCTGGGTCTGGCAGACCCTGCTCTGAAGCGCTAACTACTATGCCACACTGGCTGTGGTATCCCTTGGTATCACAACTGAACTCCAGACAACAGCTCGCTCTCTCCCCCTGGAGAAAATAACTGCTTTGGAGGATGGCCTCTATGGCATTCTGTTCAGCTGAGGCTGCTCCCCTCCCTAAACTCTGGCTTCCATAGACTCTGCCACAAAATAAAACACTATAGAAAAATTACCCACAGTTGCTTTCTTTCAATGTAATCTACTTTGCAGTCTTTTTGTGAGGATACCATCGAGAAGGGGGGTGGGTGGGAAACGTACATGCCATCTTGATCTCCTGAAAGAAATATCAGGATTAAAAATATAACGGATAGGTAGATAGATGAAATGTTTTTGAAAAATAAGCCATCCTGAGCTTTTTGAAGAAAGGACAGGATCAAAAACTTAGAAAGTGATCTTTAATGAGACGAGAAAGTTATCTTAAATCAGGAAAGTTATCTTCAATTAGCAACAAACCTGAACATCCAAAGGTTTCTCATACTGAATCATTCCATTGGTCCATCTAGCATAGCAATGAGACCTCAGGCTCTGACTAGCAGTGGCTCTCCAGGATCTCAGTAGCTTCTAGCCCTTACATTATATTTCAGAAAGATTGCTTTCCTGTTACAGTAATGTCATGCAGTTACATTACAAAGTTTGGCCTTTAAAAAATCACCTCACTTAGGTGACTAACTAAAAAGCCCTGCAAGTCAAGGGAAAGATCAAACAGGGGAGAGGGGAATCTTGCAGCATACGTATTTGCCATTTCTATTGAACTGTATTGTTTTGGTAACGTCTGGTTTTTTTGAACAAAAAAAGCCAAATCAATGAATATCAATTCTTCTGCACAGTTCTAGTCCCTTCACGGTTTCTAGTTCTTTGGTTTTGTGCGACTTCAAGGTATGCTGGTGCACCTCTCAGGAATTAATGGGATATACTGAGA
Source organism: Gekko japonicus (assembly GCF_001447785.1). Classification (NCBI taxonomy): domain Eukaryota; kingdom Metazoa; phylum Chordata; class Lepidosauria; order Squamata; family Gekkonidae; genus Gekko; species Gekko japonicus. The sequence continues at coordinate 32,783 of NW_015173685.1, read as the reverse complement.
AGCCTCAGAGGTCAGGCTCTAGTCGGGGGGGAGCTCTCAGGTACGGAGCTCCGGAAGAGAACCTCTAGGGGGCGGGGCGGTCACATGGTGAAGCCCCGCCCCCTTCTTTACCCCGCCCTCTGCTTCGATCCTCATTCCGTTTGGGAATGAGGATGAAGCAGGAGGGTAAGTAGCCGGACCTTCTGACACACTTCCGGTGATGTCAGGGGGTGTGGCCTTCTGTCACTTCCGGTGATGTCAGGGGGCGTGGCATATGCAAATAAGTTATGCTAATGAGTTATGCTAATGAGCTCCGGCAGCTCTTTTTCTACAACAAGACCCCTGCTCAGAGGTCATCCATTTCCATGCTTATTGTTGCCGCCAACAGAATTACCCATGTGATGAGCAGCTGCAGGTCAATCTCCTTAAACACAATTGCCCTCATACCGTAGCAATGTGATTTATACATTACTTCATCTCATCTACCAAACTGCACTCAATGCCTGCCACTCACCATTGTCAGGGGAATTTATCTAAAGCAGAAAATACATTAGATGCCAAGCAATTTTCAGAGACCCAGAATCTCTGCATTGAGGAACGGGAATGAGTCGATACAGCGGTTTTAATTTCATATATTGTCATTGGGATTGACAATATCGTGGCTGTCACTATCGTCAAATTATGTTGCTGTATGTGTTAGACAGTGTCATAGATGCAACGAACATGAAGTTGAGCAAACTTCAGAGGACGGCGGAAGACCGGAAGGCCTGGCGTGATCTGGTCCATGGGGTCGGACTCGACTGTGCGACTGAACAACAACAAATGTGTTATATGCCGTTATGGGCCACAGATGTAAAAATAGCATGGGGGGGGATGTTAAGGGGACAAATTTGACAAAAAGAAAATGAAATTAGCATCCAAAATGAAGACTCACAGTTTCATCCTACGGTGTCATCCTAAGCAGAGTAACAGCCTTCTGCATTGAAGTCATGGGGTCAGAAAGATTGCAGTGTTTTAATTAATGAATGTACATTATTTATAGTCCACCTTTCTCACTGGGGCTCAAGGTGAGTAACAATCAACAAGACAGGACATTCAAGAAACAATGAAATAGGACTTAGGTTGTAGAGCCAACCAGAAGTCTAGTAAACAGAACTGAAGCAAAGCATAAGTGTTAACACGACACATTAAATGATGCAACATTACAAAAGAAAAGCCAGCCCACAGCAAACTATACACAGTAGTACAGACCAGAGTCGCCAAAAAATTATCCAAGTCACTTTGTGAAGTCTGTTGTACAGTGCTACCCTGTTGCCTGCACAGAACAGCCCTCTTGAATAATCCAGTTTTGCCTAGTTTGCAGAAAGCCAGGATACTGGGAACTTTCCTGACCTCCTCAGGCAGCCCATTCCACAAGCTGGGGGCCACAACGGAGAAGGCCTCTCTATGGGCAGTTGTTGATTTTACCAATTTGCAAAAATGCCATCCCTACTTAAGAATATTTTCCTTTGGGGGGGGGGAGGAGCCAGTCAACTGATTTTGTCCACAGATACAATCATGGCTCCTGAGACTAGGCATTAGCAACTGGCTGCTGCGCTTTAACAAAATTCATTCAGGAATTATGCCTCCCATTGATAAAAAACAGGGCTGGACCAAAACAGTTTCTCCGTTTCCCATACCTTTGCCCCCACTATGCTGGGTATGTCTGAGCTCCTTTTGGGAAGAGAGAGAGATGGGTTGTGCTTTGCACACTATATCACAGGCCACATAGTGTCCATTAAAGTGGCTACAGTGGTCATTTAAGAGACATGATATGGGCTGTCCTCTTTTCTCCATGGTCGGGGACAGAGTGACTTTACAGTGGCTGTCCTCTTTTCTCCATGATCAGGGACAGAGGGTATCTCCATGGTAACCTCTGGTCTGAGATGTCCCATGGGGACGATCCTCTCCCCAATGTTATTTAAAAACTATATGTACCCCCTCACCCAGTTAATCTGGGGGTTTGTGCCTGCTGATGACACCTAGCTGTATCTGTTGATGGACAACTGCCCTGACTCTGCCTTGGAAAACCTGGCCAGGGCCCTGGAGGCCGTTGCTGTTTGGTTGCAATGGAGCTGGCTGAAAGAGAATCCAGCAAAGATGGAGGTCTTGTACCTGAGTCATGGAGGGATAGGACCTCTTGAGGGGGTGCCATTGATCCAGCTCCAATGATGAGGAGTTTAGGGGTGATTCTGGACGCCTCTCCTTCTGTGGAAGCCCAGGTCACCAATGCTGCCAGATTGGCCTTTTACCATCTTCGGCTGGTCAGGCAGCTGGTTCCCTACCTTTCCCCCTGGGACCTCACAGCAGTGATCCATGCAATGGTCACTTCCAGTTTAGATTACTGCAACTCACTTTACACGGGTCTGCCCTTGAGTCTGACCTGAAAGCTTCAGCTGGTACAGAAGGCAGCGGTGTGCTTGCTGACTGGGACATCTATGCAGATGCACATTCAGCCAGTGCTGTACCAGCGGCATTGGTTGTCAGTTGAGTACCAAATTAGATTCAAGATGATGGTACTAGCCTTTAAGGACCTATGTGGCCAGGGATCAGCATACCTTGGGGACTGTCTCTCCCCGTATGTGCCCCAAAGAGCCCTGTGCTCTGTCTGACCAGCACCAGTTAGTAGTCCCCATCTCAAAGGATGTCCATCTTGCCTCAACCAGGGTCAGGGTCTTTTCAGCCCTGGCCCCTGCCTGGTGAAACATGCTCCCAATTGAGATCAGGGCCCTGTGAGATTTATTACAGTTCTGGGTGTTCTGCCAGGTTTTTGGCTGAAGTGGCAGATGTCCAAATTACACCCAAGGCCAGTTGTTCAGCTTGGCTCACTTCATAGGGTTGTTGTTGCTGGGGATGAGGGAATGGAGGTGGGGGCCCAGTGTGCCTCCTTGAGATCCTCAGAAGTAGGACAGGAAGAGAGGAAACAAAGAATGAGAGATGGATTGTAGCCATGCTCAGCTGCAGTGGCTGGGTGTATGGGGTTGCTGAAAAACTACCTTATTTACTTGCAGGGAAGATTACTCATCTCATAAAAGTGTTATATATATTCATGGGAGTGTGTGTGTGTGTGTGTTTGGGGTGTAACCTTTTGTTGTTGTTGTTCGGTCGCACAGTCGAGTCCGACTCTTTGCGACCCCATGGACCAGCTCCCTCCAGGCCTTCCGGTCTTCCGCCATCCTCTGAAGTTTGCTCAACTTCATGTTCGTTGCATCGATGACACTGTCTAACCATCTCATCCTTTGCCGTCCCCGTCTTCTTTGACCTTCAATCTTTCCCAGCATCAGGGTCTTCTCCAGTGAGTGCTCCCTTCTCATTTGGTGGCCAAAGTATTTGAGCTTCAGTTTCATTATCTGGCCTTCCAGGGAACAGTCAGGGTTGATTTCTTTGAGGATTGACTGATTTGTTCTTCTTGCAGTCCAAGGGACTCTCAAGAGTCTCCTCCAGCACCATAGTTCAAAAGAATCTATTCTTCGGCGCTCGGCCTTCCTTATAGTCCAACTCTCACAGCCATACATGACTACTGGGAATACCATTGCTTTGACCATGCGGACTTTTGTTGGCAGGGTGATGTCTCTACTTTTTATCATGCTGTTTAGGTTCGCCATCGCTTTCCTCCCAAGGAGCAGGCGTCTTTTAATTTCATGACTGCTGTCACAGTCTGCAGTGATCTGGGATCCCAGGAACATGAAGTCTGTCACTACTTCCACGACTTCCCCTTCTATTTGCCAAGGAGTGATGGGGCCGGATGCCATGATCTTAGTTTTTTTGATGTTGAGCTTCAAGCCCACTTTTGCGCTCTCCTCTTTTACCCTGAGCAAGAGGCTCTTTAGGTCCTCTTCACTTTCTGCCATTAGAGTGGTATCGTCTGCATATCTGAGGTTGTTGATCTTTTCCCCAGCAATCTTAATTCCCGCTTGTGATTCATCCAGGCCAGCATTTCGCATGATGTACTCTGCATATATATTAAATAAGCAAGGCGACAATATACATCCTTGTCGTACTCCTTTTCCTATGCTGAACCAATCAGTTGTTCCATATCCGGTTCTAACTGTCGCTTCTTGGCCCTTATACAGGTTTCTCAAGAGACATGTGAGGTGGTCTGGTACTCCCATCTCTTTAAGGACCTGCCATAGTTTGTTGTGATCCACACAGTCAAAAGCTTTAGCATAGTCAATGAAGCAGAAGTAGATATTTTTCTGGTACTCTCTTGCTTTCTCCATAATCCAGCGAATGTTGGCAATTTGATCTCTAGTTCCTCTACCTCTTCGAAACCCAGCTTGTACTTCTGGTAGTTCTCTATCCACGTACTGTTGAAGCCTAGCTTGTAGGATCTTGAGCATGACCTTGCTAGCGTGTGATATGAGTGCAATTGTGCGATAGTTTGAACATTCCTTGGCGTTGCCCTTCTTTGGGATTGGAATGTATACTGACCTTTTCCAATCCTGTGGCCACTGTTGCGTTTTCCAAATTTGCTGGCAAATGGAGTGCAGCACTTTAACAGCATCATCTTCTAAGACTTTGAATAGCTCAGCTGGAATACCATCACCTCCACTAGCTTTGTTGTTAGCAATGCTTTCTAAGGCCCATTTAACTTCACATTCCAGGATGTCTGGCTCGAGGTCAGTGATTATACCGTCGTGGTTGTCAAGGACATCGAGGTCTTTCTTGTATAGTTCTTCTGTGTATTCTTGCCAGGGTCTGCCCTTGAGTCTGACCTGAAAGCTTCAGCTGGTACAGAAGGCAGTGGTGTGCTTGCTGACTGCGACATCTATGTGGATGCACATTCAGCCAGTGCTGTACCAGCTGCATTGGTTGTCAGTTGAGTACCAAATTAGATTCAAGGTGATGGTACTAACCTTTAAGGACCTATGCGGCCAGGGATCAGCATACCTAGGGGACTGGCTCTCCCCGTATGTGCCCCAAAGAGCCCTGTGCTCTGTCTGACCAGCACCATGATTCCTAAGATATCGATGTTCAGTCTTGCCATTTCATTTTTGACCACGTCAAGCTTGCCTTGATTCATAGATCTTACATTCCAGGTTCCTATGTAGTATTGTTCTTTGCAGCATCGGACTTTCCTTTCACCATCAGACACATCCACAACTGAGCGTCCTTTCGGCTTTGGCCCAGCCGCTTCACTCTTTCTGGAATTACTTGTACTTGCCCTCTGCTCTTCCTCAGTAGCATATTGGACACCTTCCGACCTGAGGGGCTCATCTTCCGGCGTCATATCTTTTAGCCTTTTGATACCGTCCATGGGGTTTTCTTGGCAAACATACTGGAGTGGGTTGCCATTACCTTCTCCAGGTGGATCACGCTTGGTCTGAGTTCTCTGCTGTGGCCTGTCCGTCTTGGGTGGCCCTTCACGGCATAGCCCACAGCTTCACTGAACTACACAAGCCCCCTCGCCACGACAAGGCAGTGATCCATGAGGGGGGAAACGTAAGATAGTCCCCCTTTATTGTATCTCTTCGGGAAAAAGCTAGTCTTGCATATGATTAAATACATTTATTGGGGCTTTGGTGTGTTTCACAGTAAATTAATTGTTTTCACTTCCAGGAATCAATTGCTTTTGTTTGTATTTTGAGTGAAAAACAATATCATTAATATCATTTGCCTGTGTCCTTTATAAAGTTTATATCTCCGGTACCTGGCATTTCATTTTATGGCACACATGGCCCGGCCCAACAAAAAGACATTTATGTCAGATCCAGCCCTCGTAACAAATTAATTTGACACATCTGTAATTATTTCATGCTGCATACCAATAAGCAGCAGGCTCTCAGTTCCTTTGTATTTTGAGGTCTAATTCTTACTGAAGTCATTGAGCTATGTCAGGGCTGTGGCTCACATAACAGCATGCAAGAACATTCACATAGAAAAAACAACGGTCAGTTAAAAAAAGATCTACCTTTCCTCCTGATATGTTAGATTACCCGTGCAGGGAATGTCTGTATATGGATGAGCAGTCATAGCACCTAAAGATGAACGTGCAAGTCAGCACTGCTCAGGATCAATGGAGAGCAGTTTCTGGTGCTTAGAGACATACTCCATCCATGGTCATTGTCTGCTCATTAATCATCTAATCAATTCCTTGGATTTGCATGACTTACACTGGAATGCCTCATTAATGCTCCTTAACACTCTTGAATGATGAGAAAGGCATCTACTTCTTTTGCTTACTGAGCACAAAAAAAAGCACACACACACACACAAACCCCTGCTTACATCTAGGGTGCTACAAAATACTTGGCTTTGCCTTGGTAACTGACGCTCCAAGAAATGATAAATGTTCTTCTGACCAGATTATAGGATTTTTGACACTAGTCAGTTTCTAGGACTAAGCTGAATCCACTCACATGCTCTTGGTTTTCATTTAGATTGAAAAGAGAGATGTACAAGAAGCTGCTTGCTACAGAACTCATCAAAGAGCACAAGGCCATTTCAGAAATGCAGCAGGGAACCACTTCAGACATAAAAGCATTTATTTTTTTATGACAAGGTGAATGGGAAAAGCTTGTACATCTGCTGCTCTTAATGGGGTTCAAAGCCCAGTCCTAAGATCTGTCCCTCAAATGGTCCCTCATTTCTTGCATAACTTGAGTTATTTTGCCCCAGTATCTATGAGGTCAAAATCCTACCGAGTCCTTTAATCTGAGATTTGACAATCTAAATTGGCTACTGGTTTCCCAGGAGGACCAATTTGAACAATTGACTTGGGATGGATGTCTTAGATCATCCCCCAAAGAGCATCACTAGAAAGACCCACTGATATCACTCTCTTTATAGACCTCTCTTGCCCCTGAGATAGGAAAATAACTAGATACCAACTGATGACGTGAGAGGTCAGATTTCACCTTGTCACTTCCCTCGGTAATCCCCTAGTTAAATTACTTTCATGATAGCACTATTCTACTGTAGCCCCTCAAAAGAACAACATAGGAAAGCGAGTGATATATAGTGGTTATAGTACTAGACTAGGACCTGGGAGACCCAGGTTTAAATCCCCAGTCTGCCATGGAAGCTTGCTGGGCGACTTTGGACCAGTCACACACTCTCAGCCTAACCTGTCTCCAAGGAGTATTCTGAGGAGAACATAGAGCAGATGAAAACAATGTAAGCCACCTTGGATCCCCATTGGAACAAATGAAGTAAATAAATCAATAAATAGGAGTGTTCCCTTTCATTGATCATTTCCATCTTATAGCAAGTTTAAGATTTTATATGCTATGATCATATGTGCTCCCCAATGCTTTTTACTGCAGAGCTCTTCATATATCCACACAGCTTAAAAATGTTTTTTTTAATCCTGTTAAAATGTGTATGTCACATTCTTTTTCCCTAGCCCTCCCAATCTATGCTACAAATCCAAACTCACCGTTCAACATAACCTTGTTTTTATATTCAATAGCTTCTCAAAGGTCAGGATTGTAATAGAGGACAAGCAATGAAGAGAGTCTTAAGGCTACAATCTCATAAATTGCATATCTAAAAAGTGACGGTAATAATAGCATTTATAGAAAGTTTTTAATAATATTTCACCTGAAGCAAAATTCGGAATAAATTTGGGGATGTCTCCTTATGTGCAATCTTTAAAGAATTTCAGAAAGCAAAAGAGTTGTAATAGAAAAAGTAAAGTATTGGGGGGGGGGGGTTCTGTATATCGCAAAGTCTGTGAACACTCTTGGAATTTTGACCTAAGACAGAGGAAACCACCACAAAATGGCTGGAGATGAGCAACTACGGTATGTGGGGATTAAGTGAAAAGCTAAGATACTTAGACAATTTCTGAGTTTTCTGAAGCATGAGTGAATCTGTTAAATTAAACCCATCACCTTAACTTCCACACTGTGTGAGCAATACTGACATTATCCAGGGAGACATTTCATGCTAGCTTACAACATAGGATCCACGTAACTACACTTTGCTTTGCTCCCTCCAAACTGACACTGCTATTACATTTCTTCAAATGGTCATTCCATGTCATTAATCCTGACATGTCACCATATTCTAATAAAAATTTTATATCACTGACCTCATGTGTTCTGTGCTCAGTACTGAGCCTTCAAGCTGCAGAGAAGACAAATGGGGTTAAAAGGGGAAGAGAAAGTATTGCTGGATTGAGTCTGTCTGGGTGAAAAGTAAGCACAAAATCATCAGACTGTATACAATCTGTATTACTCACATGTTTGTTCGTGAGTTCCTTTCCATTCCCTTGCACTCCCCATTGCTTGGTAGCATGAGTTAAATTGTAAGAGCTTTACCACTTCTTTTAAAGAGAAAACATCTCACAGATCTCTGCCCACCCGTAAAGTGCAAACTGCAAAACAATACAGAACCAATTTGCATCAGAGCCATGTGAAGACGGCAGCATAACCCTTCAACCTCCAGTTGGTTTGCATATTGAAACCTGCTTCCTTCCGTTGCATGGTTCTTGGTATGTTAAAGTCAAAAGGAAGTGCCCCCCCCAAAAAAGTATTGTTCCTTTAACATGCTTACAACAAAGTGGGGAGCCGGGTGTCAATTCGCAAAATTGACCAGGGGTTGAAAGGTTAGATCACCTCTTCTTTCTTTGCATGGCCCTGATGCAAACTGAGGCTTTTTTTCACATTTAATTGAGTTTAGAACTAGCACTGGTTCTCTTAAGTCTTACGCAGCAGTCTTACGCAGCTCCAGCGAAACTTTTAGTCAAAGGATCAGGGACTTAACAGTACAATCCTATGTATGGGTTTAGAATGGAGTAACTCTGCACAGGGTCACACTGTCATTGTTAGAACTTCTGCATGCAAAGCTCGTGCTCTGCCAGTGAGCTATAGCCTTCTTACCAATAGTGCAGGCTATGTGTGGTGAACCCCAGTGAAGCAGAACTATGCAGTGCTGCTTGGCTTGATACTCCCAAGATACAGTAGGAACTAACTACAAAGGAATGTGCCTTTGCTGGTATTGCAGCAACTACATAGAGTCAAAGTTCATATATTATCTCTTGTCTGTCTCCTCCTGGGGAGGGTGGGGTATAAATCTAATAAATAAATAAAATAAATAAATAAAAATAAAATAGTCAAATGAGAAAACAGCTCACCATCTTTGGTGTTTACCTATAGGTAGCACAGGGAAATCAGCATATCAGGTGTACCCCACCATGTTAGATCTGTTGGACTTCTAGGGTTGCCAAGTCCGAATTTTGCTGCAGCGGGGGACTCCCGGCTGGCGGCTGGAGCATGCGTGCACCGCATCCACGTCACTCGGAACTGACGCGACAATGCCGGGCACGCTGGGGGCGGGGCCACAACCATCCCGCCACGACCATTCGAGGGGAAACCATAGAGTTTTTCCTCGGATGACCGTGGCCCTGCCCCCAGTGTGCCCGGCGTGGCCGCGTCACTTCCGGGTGATGTGCACGTCGAGATGGGGTTCCCCCCGGGGCCCGATCCGCCGGCGGTGGGGAATGGGCCTCTGGGGCGGGGGTTTCCCCGCCCTCCGGGGGGACTTGGCAAGCCTATGGACTTCTGAGAACAGGTGAGTGCCTCAACAAAATACTGCCGATGACAAAATGGCTTCCATGAGGGCTGGGTCCAATCACAAAACATTGGGAGATTCTACAAGATGTTAGGAGGCTTCCATGCCAAGAATCCTCCTATGATGGAGGTAGCTGTTTCCCAGTGGGTACTCTTTGCAGACACAAAGGTAATGCCTCCCAGGCCCTTCTGATGACCGATCTAATGAAGTGGAGGAAAGTCAGGATGGGCTTTCTGTATTGGGGTAGAGGCAAGTGGATCCAGTTAAGATATCAGGATGAGCCTTGGCACCCACAGCCACCGTGTTGAGGAGCCCTCACTGCTAAACAGTTAAAACTCACTGCTCACTGTTAAAATATAATTTTCCTTCCCTAGTATGGAATCTAAGTTCTGCTGACCACTCATTCCCAAATCATAGGCAAACTAATGACATAATCCAGCTAATGTCAAGCCCTTTCATGTCCCTAACTTTCATTGGGAGAGATTTCTGCAATTACCACTGAAACCAAAGAATTTAAAGGGTTTATCATTGGGTGCATCATGCCCTAAGTTTTTTTTCAGTGCAAGTTATTCAATAAGGATCCCACTCACTTATTCTTCCTATGTTGTAGCCCTTTCCTTACCAACTTACACTGAAGAACAGTTCTCTCAGTTACATATCCAGAGACCTACAAAATCCACACAAAGAGTTTGCAAAAGAACATAATTCATTTAGAGCCAAACTAGATAAACCATTTGTAGATGTATGGAGAGCCAGCATGTTGTAATGGTTCTGGGAAATCTTCAAATACTTACTCTGCCATGGAAGGTTGCTGGGTGACCTTGGGTCAGTCAGACACTGTCAGCCTGACCTACCTCACAGGGTTGTGGTGAGGATAAAATGGAGGAGAGAACAATGTAAGCCACTGGGGGTCCCCACTGAGGAGAATGGTGGGGTATAAATTAGGTAAATAAATAAACGTTTGTAATTGATAAACAGCTCTACAGAGCCCCTTTGATTCAGAATGAATCTGTGGCTGAGGGAAAGGGAGGTATAACCTTTTTCTCCATACTGTTTTCTTGACTACAACTAAATGTACTGGATAGGGTTCCAAGGCCCCTCCTGGCAGCCAGTGGGGGATGGGGGGGGACTTACCAGGAACAGGAAGGAGGCCCAGGCAACATCGCTGGCAATGTGGCTACATTACTCCCAGCAGGCACCAAAGGTGACATCATTCACCAGTAAAGACTGTGACACCAATGAGTTAGCCAGCCCTCTGGATATTTGGTTCCCTGTCTTAGATACTCTAGACTATAGTAACATGGACTTAGGAAGTGCCAATGTAGTTAAATTTAATCTCCTGACATATGGCTAAACTTCATCCTTAGTAATGTGAAAGTCAAAGGTATTCTTTAGTAATATGGTGCCTTGTACCTATTTTACCCCTTTTGCATTCTCTGTTGGTCAAGACTTCGGTCATATAGACCCATAATAAATTGAATTGAATTGAATTGAATATGGTGCCTAATACATGCTGCTAAGTATAAGCCTAGCTGTTCAAGCATACATGAGAAAATTCCAGTGCACAGAGGTTGTGTTAGTCGATGAGTAAGATGCTATGTTGATGTTTTAAAATCTACCCTTTTAGTCCCTCCTGTAACCTACTGAAATTATATTCTTTGACTTACTTATTTAAATACAATAAAATTTTATATTAAAAAATGTGAAATCATCACATCACAACATCAGGATGACACTCTAATATTTGGGCAGAAACTCTATGGTAAAAATGGCTTCTGCTATAATGTTTTTGCCCAAATACCAGAGCGCCGCCCAGACGATGCCTACTTGATATAATTTCCGGTGCATGCAGGGAGTGACATCACCACGTTTGTGGCAATGAAGCCTGATCCCCCCCCCCGTCCTGGTAAGTCCCCCTGCCAGCCAGCTGATTGGCAGAAGGGGCGGGGCTTGGTGATAGGGGACCCCCGCCTGCCTCCACCAGGGGGTCTGGCTACCAGTACTGGAGCTACCATTTTCCCCAACAGGAGAAACATAAACGTGAAGACTGCATATATATATATGATTCCTCCAGCAGGGCAAACAGCAAGTCCAAAGGTTTGGCAAAGAACATGGGGGGAATAATTCAACCCTTCTCCTCCTATGCTACAAAGCTGATCTTCCAGACGGGGATCTTTTGCAGTTGCTATTTCTCATTAGAAACTGTTTGAGTTCCATTCCCAGGTTCCCCCACGTCTCATCAAGTTCGACCATTCGTTTCTCAGACAAGACATGCAATTTTACAGTTGTAATTTAAAACAAAGCCTTCTTAAAGCATGGGTGAATTCTGTCTAATACCCTCACTATCCACGGGCCACAGAAAAAATCCCACTCCTTATCAGCGTGATTGAACATCTTTTCTAATAACCTTAATTGTACTGGCTGCCAAGAATTTCTTGTTCTTCTACTACTGAATGCATTGATTCATCTTAGAAGTCATTTAATGAACAACAGTGACCTCATCATGTTTTCCACGTACAAACTGCATTCCTGAAAAGTTATTTACTTTCTGCCTCTTCTCTGGGGGAAAAGCTCTCTTCAGAAACAGGCAGCAACTAACCAGCCAGATTTGATTCCAGATTCTTTGGCTGAGGAATATCGTCGCTGTGTACTGCTGCAGTCCAGATATGTCATGAGAGCAGCCATGACCTCTCTTCCCCTTATTTCCTCAAGTCCTGTTACCTGCCCTCCTCCTCTATCTGCTGCACAGCGCACCTGGATCCATGCTTCTGACAGGAACAGGATGGAAGGAATAAGCACACCTAGAAGGAAAAAGGGCAGAGAAGATGTGCCTGTCTCATAAGAAAATAGGGTTGCCAGCCTCCAGGTGGGGCCTGGTGATCTCCCGCTTTGATGTCAAAATACATCTGCATATTCATACATTTATACCTAGGGTTGCCAAGTGTGAATTGAGCTGCAGCGGGGGACTCCCAGCTGGCGGCTGGAGTGCGTACGCGCACCGCATCCATGTCACCTGGAAGTGACGCGGGCACTCCGGGCACGCTGGGGCAGGGCCACAACCATCCGAGGGAAAACCATAGAGTTTTCCCTTGGATGACCGTAGCCCCGCCCCCAGCGTGCCCGCATCACTTCCGGGTGACGTGCACGTCGGGGTGGAGTTCCTCCCAGGGCCTGATCCGCCGGCGGCAGGGAACGGACCTCTGGGGTGGGGATTTCCCCACCCCCGGGGGGACTTGGCAAGCCTATTTATACCCGAATTGTCTCCCCCATGGGGACCCGAGCAAGCATACAACATTGTTTTCCTCTTCTGCTTTTTTATCCTCACAATAACCCCCCTGTGAGGTAGGTTAAAGCTGAGTGTGTGGCCAGCCCAAGGTCACCCAGTCAGCTTCCATGGCAAAGTGGACACTAAAACCTGAGTCTCTTTGATCTTAGTCTGACACACTAACTACTGTACCACAATTGTAAATTGACACAGTAACAGATCAAGGATGCTTACTGTCATTTGCTGAATGTCATTTTAAAAAGAAAGGGGAAAGAGGCCTACCAGAGTCCTTCACAGAAGCTCACCTAGATCTCACCTACATACAGCCAAAAGTTTACAGGATCTTGGACCTATAATAAAACATACAGTTTTGAATATTACCCTTATTTTACACTGTGTGATTGTCACAGAGGCATTAGGGAAGAGCATTGTTTACAAGCCACTACTACAGATGTTACAGCCCTGAAGAGATGCAGTACCTTTGTGCGACCCAAAACCAGGTCTGAGTGCAATGTTATCGTTTCTCATCAAGCCAATCTTTGTGCATATTTTCACCTTTCATAAAAGCCCCAAGTTCCACCTCCATAAAACTTAATTTTCTATCATCCCTTTTGTTATTCCTTCCACTCAGTGTTTTATTTTCCCTCACTGAGGATTTCAGCACTGGCTCATTTGGCACCAACTTTAACCACCTCAGCAAATGGAATCTTTTTTATAGTCCCAATCTCCTGTATTTTCTCTGGCTCATTTATTTTCCATGGGGGGACTTTGCTTTGCTGGGAATACAGGTCCACATATCTAAAAAGAGCCCTTGCTACAAGGATTCAGGCTCATCCCCAAGGACAAGCAGACAGAGTTTAGGAGCCTCTTCATCCCCTTTCACATATTTAGTGCCAGCCACCAAAGTCAATATTCCTGAGCAAACCAGCACCCAAAATAGTAAATTGGATGGCTCCTCTGTGGATAGTAAACACAGTAAAACTGACCAATCCACGATCAAGGGAAGGGTCTTACTTACTCCAGGGACTTCCCTGGCATGTACAAAATTAAGGATGATTCTGCATCTGGCATTCACTCCACATTCACTCCCGGGGAAGTATAGCGGTGGGACTGGGTGGGGAGTTGAGGGAAGGGGGCGGATAAATAATCTAGCTCAGCCTCCTTCCAGCCTATGTCCCATCCCAAAGGTAGTCAGCAGTGGGGCTAGGATGGTTGACCCCTCTCTGACATTGGTGTTGTGTAACGCCAGTTCTATATATAATAAGACCACAGTCCTTCGGGACTTTCTGTTGCAACAGAATGTAGACCTGGCATGCGTGACCGAGATCTGGGTGAGAGAGTGTCTCTCTACCAAACAGCCCCACCTGGATTCTCGGTCCTCCACTAATTGCAAACTGAGGGGCAGGGGGGAGGAGTGGCACTATTCATCCGGGGGGCTTACTCCTTCAGGGCGCTCTCGTCTCCGGGGATCATGGGCACCGAGTGTGTCGGCCTGGTGTGGGAAGCTGAGGAGAGTGTGGCAATTTGGTTTTTGTACCGACCGCCCAACGCACTGGCCAATAGTTTGCCATCACTGCTGGAGGCTGTATCAGGCTGGGCCTTGGAACACCCTAGGCTGTTAGTCCTGGGTGATTTCAATGTCCATGCTGATGACATGACCTCTATGCAGGCAGGAGACCTAGTGTTGTCCATGGCGGCCCTGGGACCCTCCCACTCACTGGGCTGCACACATGCTCGATTTGGTCTTCGCAGCAGGAGTTACAGTGGACCGGATCACTGCTTTGGCAGTGCCATGTTTGGACCACTTCGCCTTGAAGGCCTGGCTAAATATTCCCCCCCAAACCTGTTTGGGCGGTGAGCTGATCTGGGCTTGCCCACGGAGCCAAATGGACCCAGTGTGGCTTCAGATGGCTCTGCGGGATCCTAATCCCCCTGGCACCTTGTTAGATGAACTTGTAGAGGACTGGCATGGCCGACTCTCGATAGCCATCAATGAGATTGCTCCCCGGCCCCCACTGCGCCCCTGGGCCAGGCCCACTCCATAGTTTACCCAGGGGCTGCGGCTGATGAAACAGGGGCTGAGCCAGCTAGAGAGGCAATGGCGGTGGGTTCGCGACAAAGCCGCAAGAGCATCCTATAGGACGTTTATGAGATCCTATGAGATGACAGTCAAGGCTGCAAAAAGACAGTACTATGCGGCCACAGTTGCATCCGCAAGCTCATGCCCAGCCCAATTGTTTAGAATAATTAGGTCTATCATGGTTCTGCCACAAGGCAGACTAAACCATAGGCAATTGGATATTGGCTGTGAGGCTTTTGCAAGCTATTTTGTGGATAAAGTCTTGTCACTCCACTGTGACCTCCCAGCCACAGTTGATACAGTGAATGAACTCGAGGCTCCTAGCAGGTATTGTGGTCGCATTTTGGATTATTTCAACCTGTTCAGTCTAGAAGAAGTTGACAGATTGCTCTTAACTGTACACCCTGCTACATGCTGCCTGGATCCGTGCCCG
>NW_015173685.1:6460-17428 GCF_001447785.1 Gekko japonicus | reverse complement strand
ACAGGGCCTGCAAAACAGAGCTCTTCTGCCAGGCTTTTGGAGCCACCACCACCACTACCAGCACAACTATTGGTGCCATTATCAATAGCAACTACTGACAACCATGGTGGATGCCCTGAGCCACTGGTCCCTGTGACTACTACCCATCCTAGCCTCCCCTATCTGAAGCAGACCAATAGAATTAAAGCAAAAAATTGGAATTTGCTAGCACTTTAACACTATGTTTGATTTTAACACTGTTTTTATATTGCTGTATTTTATTTAACAGAAAAAGTATTAGTGCAATGAATTGTGTTTTATGTATCATGAAAACTTTTATTCTGTTGTAAGCCGCCCTGAGCCCGCCTAGGCTGGATAAAAATCAATAAAATAAAAATAAAATTTTTCTCAACACTGAGGAAAAGGTGCAGCTCAAAACCACATTCAACTATGCTGGGGAAACGTCATACTGACTGCAAAGCCACCCCTGAATGGTCGTAAATCTGTGCCGAAGGTACCATAAAACCCGATGATCAAAGAAAGTGAAAACGGCATGCAGTGTAGAGGGTACTATAAAATCCAATGATTAAAAAAAGTGAAAGCAGCATGTAATGCAGAGGGGAATTTCTGTTCCAAGGTGGGTTTGGTAAAACAACAGAGGGAAACGCCAATGCAGAATCACCCCAAGTCTTCATAATGTACTCCCCCCCCCCCAAAAAAAAACAACCCTGCTCAAAAAAGGGTCTGATGAGAACTGAAAATGCTCCAGGAGGCTCAGAGTGTTGAGAACAGATGAGATTCAAGTAGAGAAGGAAAGGAGAAGTTTAGAGAATCCTGGAGGGAGCGGTTCTGCGTGGAGGGGTGGGGTTACCAAATTGTCTTTCAATGATTTCTCGCAGGTCCCTAATTTCTTGTTATCTTTGAAGAAGTGGATCACTGTTAAATAAAGTATCAAAGTGGTGTGGCTGATTCTAGGATTATTTGGTCATTCAGTTTCTAAAGAGTAACATGAACCAACGACATATCCCTGCACCAAGGAGTTGACTATCTGCATTTAGATATAGGTAAGGGAAAGAAGGCAACAGAAGGGAGGAAAGGCAAAAATAACAAGAGAGGAAAATTAAACAAATGAAGTTATATATTCTTGAGTTTCATTTCCAATAGGGCAAAGAGGGTTATAGCAAATGTTTCATGGAAACTGTGGCTTTTGGCTTGGACACTGAAAGAAGACAGACAGGTGATTTGGACAGGAGATCCAGACATAAGTGACCACAAGGGACAATAAGTCTTATCATTAGAAAACAGACCTTCAGACAGACTGAGTAGGGAACAGCCACAGAAAGTAATACACTTCAGCCAGAGTCACCAGCCTTTGTTTGTTTAGTGATAGCTGCTCCTGAGTAGAGAAAAACGGAGTAGAGAAAAACATCCCAAGCTACTCCCCCAGCGACTTCCCCTCGCCCACCATATTACCGAGTTGTGTCCTATCCTAGACACAGAACATGGACTAAGAACACCATCAGAAGCGAAGCTATCAGCTAAGTGGCACAAAGAAAAATTCTATGAAATGTTGAGACAGGAAAGAAGAAGAGCTGGTTTTTATACAACATGTTTCTCTACCCTAAGGAGTCTCACAAGCTGGTTTTTATACAACACGTTTCTCTACCCTAAGGAGTCTCAAAGCGATTTACAATCACATTCCCTTTCTCTCCCCCACAACAATCACCTTGTGAGGTAAATGGTGCTAAGAGAGTTATGAGAGAACTGTGACTGGCCCAAGGTCACCTAGCAGACCTCATGTGGAGGAGTGGGGGATCCAACCCAGTTCTCCAGATTAGAGTCTGCCACTCTTTTAACCCCAACAGCATTCTGGCTCTCTAAAGCTTGTGGGGAGGACGATAGAGCAGATCTTTTCTTGAATTTTTCCTGGGTCTCCTAAGAAATGCACAAGTGACTTTGCAGAAGCTGGAAAACTACTGGCAGCTCACAAGCTACCTGTTGAAGATCTCTCATTTAAACACTCTAGTTACACAGCATTCTCAGTCAGTGTATGAAGTCTTTCATGTACACATAGTTAACAAATAGAAATGACCTCTCTCCTATTTAATAACTTCTTTAATCAAAAACTAATGGGTTGAAACAGAGGTACCCCTTCCCTTATGCATGTCGGTGTCTTATTCCCATATATCCATGTATTAAGTTATACGTGGGAGTCAGAGACTGAATTGTATAAAGGTAAAGGTAAAGGTTCCCTTGCTTGAAAGCCAGTCGAATCCATCTCTAGGGTTGCAGTGCTCATCTCCGTTTCAAAGCCAAAGAGCCAGCGCTGTCCAAAGACGTTTCCGTGGTCATGTGGCCGGCATGACTAAACACCACGGCGCACGGAACGCTGTTACCTTCCCACCAAAGTGGTACCTATTTATCTACTTGCAATTTCTTGCTTTCGAACTGCTAGGTTGGCAGGAGCTGGAACTAGAGATGGGAGTTCACTCTGTCATGCGGCACACTCGGGTCTCGAACTGCTGAACTACCAACCTTCCACAGCCTGCAGTTCAGAGTCTTAACCACTTGTATAAAGGGGGACAATTTTGGCTGTTTTTTCCTGTTCATGCTGGGGGTGAAGAAACTGACCTACCTTGAAAAAATAGTTGAGATGCACAATAAAGTGAACTGATGGATTCAGGGAATACACTGATGTCCAGAGCAGAAGACCTGTGGATCAGCACTGAACCTCTGTGCTGCCAGTTCCCTGTTCTGTATTGCGGTATCCGGTCAAGCAGCTTGAAAAATGAGCCTATTCCTGTCTCAAAAGACACTGAATTCTCTTCACAGATTTCATTACATCCAAGTTGTTATTTCTGTGTTTATTTGGTTCTTTGGATATGCTCTGCTGAGGAGTTTGTTCTGTTGCGGACTCCCGTCATAAAGTAATAATAAAGAAAACTTGCCATTATGTCTGGGCGATTAAACTTATGCTACTTTATGACATTTGGCTCTGGCATTCAACTCTGTTTCAATATGTGAGTAGCACTTCACCTTCTGACAAACAATGAACAACGCCAGTGGTGAATTTAGTTGATGATCCTGAGAGAGCCATCAGTGTGCGTTTCAGTATCGCAGAACCCCTCTCCTCCAATAATAACGAGCAATTCATGTCTGGCCTTCATTTCTGTGGCAATTGTTGTTGTCCAATATTTTTATTGAGAAACCGTCAAACTTAATGGAGGATGTACGAGAACAATCTCTCTCTCTCAGGTGCCACAGGGGAAAAAATATATTTTAAAGCTCACCTTGAGGCTCTGAAACCATTTTAAAGCTTTATATCGTGGGGAAACTATTTAACACCAATGAATAAGAGGAATATAATACCTGACCCAGTGTGCAGTGAAAGGAAATGTTTCATGGTATGACTAAGAATTTCCTCAGGTAGCCATTTCTGAACAGCAAAAACACAATGTTCTTTATAGATTGGCAAAGGAATCAGATATTAACCGTGGAACATAATGTTAACATACACATCACCTAAAGATACACAGATGAATCAAAGTAATGCCAAAAAGGATATTCATGTTCATTTGGTTAACACACCTGTGAAAGATGAATTGCTTACTTACAGTGCCATCCTAAGGAGAGTTACACCAAATCCTAAGGAGAGTAACACCATTCTACGTCCATTGAAGTCAATGGGCATTGACAGGGGTCATTTCATAGAAAAAGAGCTAGGGGGACTCATTAGCATAACTCATTAGCATATGCCACTCCCCCTGACATCAGGGGCCCGGCGGTGGACCTGCAAGGCCAGCGGGAGTGCGAGGAAGCCCCGCCAAGGCCCTCCCTGGCCCCAGGCAGGCAGGGTTGGGGAGAGGCGGGGAGGAAGCAACTTACCCTCCCTCTTTTCCTGCCTCCTCCTGGCTGAATGAGGGCCAGAAGCGGGGCGGCCGGAAGCAGGGGGCGGGGCTTCATCATGTGCCCCGCCCCCTGCACCTCACCCAGGGGGACTGCGTTCCCCCGCGTTCCCCCCCCGAAATGACCTCTGGGCATTGAAGACTGTAACTTGGCTCAGATTGGCATGGTTAACGACATAATTCTGAGAATGACGTAGAAAAAGAGGACAGGGAATCATCCTTCATGACACAGGGTTTGTTTGTTTTTTAAAAAATGGATTAACGGTTTATTGTGGAATTCCATTTCCTAAGGCTTCATACAGTGTCATCCTCAGCAGTCATACTCTTCCAGGCCCACAGACTCAGAAGGATGCAACTGTGCTTAGAACACCATTGTTACTCCGTGGGCTGCCTTAGGAAACCTGCCTTTTAACAAACAAACAAAAACCCTGCAAAGACTGAGCGCAACTGAATCAGTCCCCCCTCTTTAATACAGGGATTTTATTGCAAGAAGAGGAGGAGGAGGAGGAGGAGGAGATTGGATTTATACCCCACCCTTCACTACCCAAAGGCGTCTCAGAGCAACATCCATTTAACTTTCCCTTCCCCCCCCACAACAGACACCCTGTGAGGTAGGTGGGGCTGAGAGAGCTCTGAGAGAACTACTCTTGAGAGAACAGCTCTGAAAAACTTGTGACTGACCCAAGGTCACACCAGCAGCTGCATGTGGAGGAGTGGGTAATCAAACCCGGTTCTCTCAGATTAGCGTCTATGCTCCTAACTTCTACACCAGACTGGTTCTACAGAAATCGCTTAATTTGCTAATCCAAATTTTTGAAGGCATTATTTGTTCTAAATAGTGACATGAATACGATGGGTTGTTCTGTCTGTTCCCTACTGGCAGAGATCATGGCATCTAGATTCAAAAACAAACAGGATGTTAAATGTATATAAAGAAAAGTAATGTCATGAAGTGGTTAAGCTATCAATACTGCACCCAACTCAATTTTCTCACCTCAGCCAAACTTTCAATGGTGGTTTCATAAACCATAATAAAACAGGAGAGAGCTACAAATTTATGGGAATATTTTTTTTCATGCAAAAAAGAGAATTTTGTTAGCCCCCCCCCCATGCATTCCATTATTCTGTTTCACTCTAGTTTGCTACCCCTCTTATCAGTTAGTAAAGGTAAAGGTTCCCTTGTTCAAAAGCCAGTCGAATCCGACTCTAGGGTTGCGGTGCTCATCTCTGTTTCAAAGCCGAAGAGCCAGTGCTGTCCGAAGACGTTTCCGTGGTCATGTGGCCGGCATGACTAAATGCCAAGGTGCACGGAACGCTGTTACCTTCCCAGTGAAGTGGTACCTATTTATCTACTTGCAATTTCTTGCTTTCGAAATGCTAGGTTGGCAGGAGCTGGAACTAGAGACCAGTGTTCCCTCTAAGCTGAGTTCGTGTGAGCTAGCTCAGTTTCTTAGCCTCCGGCTCACACATTTTTGTCTCCGCTCAGGAAGGATGTCTCCAGAGCAAACTAATTTATGCAGTCGCCAAATGGCTCGCTCACAGCTTTAATGCCAGTCGCTCACAGAGTAGAATTTTTGCTCACAAGACTCCACAGCTTAGAGGGAACATTGCTAGAGACGGGAGCTCACTCCGTCATGCGGCACCCAGGTCTCGAACTGCTGAACTACCGACCTTCCACAGGTGCCATGTTGCCAGATTTAGTTATGTAGTTATGTAATTGCACCTCAAAGCCTTACCAGAATAAAGGAATGAGACTTGCAAGTGCAACCCTCTTTCAAAATGGAAGACCATTTTCACTCCATTTCAAAAATCCCTCTGAATTATTTGTAGAAATAGGGGGCTGTGTTTTGCCGGAAGTGATTTTTTTTGGCAAAACAACATACTCTTACAAACAAATGCAGATGTTTTGACTGCTTCAATGCACCGCGTTCTCTGGCTAGAGTCCGGGTGCATATTTTTAATACAATCATAAACAAGCTAGAGGTAACAATTAAGGACTTGAGATTTTCCCAGAAGAGGCCATCCATCCTGCAATGAAAACTTTACAACCAGATAATTAGAAAGCATGCTCCATTGCCATGTACTACTTTGCCTCTAATTTTAAGCGGGTGTTTAATCTTACATGTGGAAAGAAAACCCCATGAGGCAGCACTACAGAACAAGGAGCTGCATATAATCAATACATTGAACCGCAAAGAAATACCCTCTATCAAATATCCTCAAGGACAGACAAGCCGAGATTTCTATAGCTTGTAATAAGCTGCCAAGGTGCCAAACACTATGAAAGCCATTATAGCATTGCATTACAGATTCCATTCAAGGAACAGTTTGGGTTGCCAACTCTATGTTGGGAAATTCTTGGAGATTTGAAGGGGGGCTGGGGGGGTTAGGAGGGGATTGAACCTGGGATCTTCTGCATGCCAAGCAGATGCTCTACTCCTGAGTCACAGCTCATTTGCTACATGGCCCCTGATTGGCTGAGATCAGCATTGTTCATGTGAGTGATCCAGGCATGAGAAAGAAGCAGGAGTCGTGGGCAATGGCACTGAACAAAATGGGGGGGGATGAACACTCACAAAAAGTGCTTTCTGGGAACATTTTCTTAAATTTGAGAATATTCGCACAGCCCAACTTCACAGACCTAATAGACTCACACTGGTACACAGCAATATATATCTATATATATCAGTCTTGCACAACTTGTGAATGTTACACACCAAAAGTGCCATACCCAGTGCCCAAATGCCATGAACACAAAGCATGATACATACAAAGTTATGCACTAGAAGTCCTGATGAGTTCAACGGTTAACCATCTCTCAATTAAAACCAATAACACTTAAAAGTCCTAAGTCTGCCTTGCTAAACCCACTTCGAATGTTCCTTTAAGGGAAATGTTGAGGCAACTTTAGGGTTCGCTTGAACCCAAGCTGCCCCATTATTGAGGCAAATATATTCATGGAAGGAACATATTCTCCAGAGAGAGCATTATTCTTGAAATACATACACCCAGACAATAAACTCAGGCTTAGTCCTCAATTCATTCATCATTTGATGGAGCTCCGAGGGGAACTTTTTGGCACCAGGCATAAGGAAAGACTTCTGTGTCCTTGCCTTATTGTGAAAAGTCATTAGAAGCTTGCCTCAGGAGACGTTTCTAATGGAAATAGACCATATGGCATTTGTCTCATTGGGGACCTATCTGACTGGTTATTGATCCAGCAAAGCCGTAGTTACCATGGGCTCCTTTTCGCAGGAATTCACAGGTGCAGCATTCCCATGGGACCTTCTTTCTGTGCCTCTGGAACAGGGCTTACAGCTCCAGCAGTGCTGTTGTGTTAATTATTATAATTATTTATTAAATGTATACGACTCCTTTTCCCAGGAATTCACAGGTACAGCATTTCTGTTAAAGTGGTGCCTCTGGAACAGGGCTTAAAGCTCCAGCAGTGCTGTTGTGTAAATTATTATAATTATTTATTAAATTTATACCCCGCCCTCCCCGCAAGCACGAAACCCCAGCGAATGCTGAACTCCAAATTGTGCATTAGGCAGATGCTTGACAAACCCTCTTTCCTGTATTTTCCTCTGTGCTGTAGCCTCATAGTTTATGCTGAAGCATTTTCATTTATTTATTTTTACCAGTAATTTTTGTTAGCAATGTTGTAATGTTTAATTTATCTACCACGGACTTTCTGGCATAACAGCTGCACAAACTGGAAATGGCTATGTATCAAGAGAATAAGGAAGCCAACAGCCTTTAAAGACAATAATCTGATAGCAGAGCCTTAATTTGTGCTCTGGGGTGAGACCATTGATTTCCTATTCCCCAATCTCCCAGAACCAGTAGACAGGCAGTACAGATATTACAGGCATGCCAGATACTCTGCCTGCTAGAATTCTCCTGAACTTGGGAATCAAGTGACCTATGATCACCAGTCCTACTCTGCTGCTTACCATTTTGCTACAGCACTTACTGCACTCCCTTAAGTCTGAACAATTTTTCTTCCTATGCTGTGCTAGTTTTCCTTCTACAGCGAATAGTTCATGTATTTTTTCCTAGCAAGTCACAGCTGACTTACTGTGTTATGTATTTCAAGATTTTCAAGGCAAGACTAATTCTGGACTAATTAGTCCAGAAGTTGTATAGGTTTTTACTAAATGACTTTGAACAGGACGAAGAAATTAAATCTGTAATGATCACCTGGATGAAAGATATAGGAGAAATAGGGGAGGAGAAGTGGGCAAGTATGTGGAAAACGGTAAAGTTCATGAGGGTGAGAGAAGTAATACAAAGAAGCCTGGGTAAAAATGTAGCATTAAAACCGGAAATATATCTCTTAAACATGATCCCGAAAGGATATAATAATCAAGACTCATACATAATTAGTTATGTTATAACGGCTGCCAGACTGTTAATAGCTCGACAATGGAAAGCAGAAGGGTTACCTACCAAAGAAAATCTGATGAACAAGATATTAGAATTAGCCAGAATGGACGACCTAAGCTTAATGATGCAGAATAAAAATGAGAAGGTACATAAAAAGAGATGGGGAAAAGTGTATAAATGGATAGAGGAACAGACAGGAACCCACAATACCTAATCTGTATATAAACCACAATGAGAGAAATGACTCTGATATGTATGCAAATGAAGTAGATGAAATGTATGTAAGCTACTTTTAATAAAATAAAAATTTTTCAAAAAAAAAGATTTTCAAGGCAAGAGACAAACAGAGGTGGTTTGCCATTGCCTGCCTCTGCCTAGCAGTCCTGGACTTCCTTGGTGGTCTCCCATCCAAATACTAACCAGGGTCAACTCTGCTTAGCTTCTGAGATCTGACAAAGATCAGCTAGCCTGGGCCATCTAGGTCAGGGCAGTTCATGGTTAGGAACTTTTAGAAAATTTAGCCTTCTCCACTGAAGTCTACAAACTTTCCTTAGTGTTGCCAGGTCCTACCTGGTAGCCAGAGGGGGGATCCAGGCTCCTTACCAGGATCTTCTGCAGTGCATGCAAAGTGTGTGCAGTGCAGTGACATCACCCAGAAATGATGTCATCACATTGCCAACGTTGGGGGTGACATTCTAGTTTTTTGGGCAAAACTCTATAGTTTGTCGGCAATGTTATCATAGAGTTTTGCCCCAAAACTAGTGTTGCCATGCAGTGTTGGCAATGTGATGGTGTCACTTCATGTCACCTTTCAGGTCAGTTGGGAGTGGGATTTCCCCTAGCTGGCCAGCGGCAGGGAAGTGCCCCCCAAAAGCATTGGTTCCCGCACCACCAGTGGGGGATCTGGCAATCCTACAAGTTCTACAGAACTCTTCACAAGGCTGAATTGCTAAAAAAAACCAAACCAAAAACCAAAAAACAAAATTGAAATGGTTGGTAGAAAAGTTGTTTCAGACTATGAATCCTGTAAAATTAGGATTTATTGGGGCACTGGGCACAGCTGATACCAGGCTCCTTGGCTTTCTTGGAAGAAGGTGGTGAGAACAATGACAAATTTAGGGCATGTTGAGGCATTCTGCAAAGTTGGCCCCTTGGTTTTCTGGGAAGAAGTAGAAAGAACAATGACAACCTCCACTGTGAATATAAAAACCAGTCATAAATTAAATGTCTCTCTAGTACTTGACAGGAACACACAAGTCCCTTTAAAGGGTGAGAACACAGGGGAAACTTGGGTAAGCCTTGGGATTTGATCTGTGGCCCCAATTTCCAAACCTCAAAAAGAGATGTGTGGATTTCTCTCTCTGGATTGTAGAGCTTGACATTTGACCGTCCCCTGCCCCCCCCCCTCACCTTCTTCAGATGCTCAAGGATTCAGTCAGGACAGAGCTTAACCTCAAAAAGAGATGTGTGGATTTCTCTCTCTGGATTGTAGAGCTTGACATTTGACTGTCCCCTGTCCCCCCCGCCCCCCGCTGCCAACCTTCTTCGGATGCTCAAGGATTCAGTCAGGACAGAGCTTTTTTTTTACCTTGCTTCTTGTTTAATAACTTGCTCTGGGAAACAGCCATTTTTAACAACATCCAGCAGGAAGCTGAACACTGGTGGCAAAGCTCTTGGTATTTTTCTCAAACAGACACACCACACACAAAGAGAAAGAGGCCCAAAGATTTTTTTAAAAAAATTGCAAAACCTCCCAAACCTTCAAGCAGTTTAGATTCACAAGAAAATATTTTTAAAATTCTTTCAATACTGATCACACCAGGTCAATTATACTTTTGAAAACTAGTAATATATTGTCAAACCTAGCTCCTATTCAGTTCAGAGAAGGATGACTGGGGTGGGGTGCAGGAGCTAAAGTGAAAGCTTAAGCAGAGAGCAATGGAGACCCCTGTTGCTCAGGGCAGTAAGGAAACCTGCCCTACACAGCTGAGCATATTTCCATCCTGTAACAGATTCATTAGCAAAGTCTCACCAGCTTAATATAGAACAGCCAGTTTTTTAACAAGAGGTTTTGTTGTTGTTGTTGTTTTGGCAGGGATAGCTCATCACATGGAAGTTTTCCTGAGGTCTGGGTGCCAACCTGCAGCATTTCCCTCCTAAGCGTCCTCTTGTTCTTCTTTTCCATTTGTTGTCTCTCCTCATTTTCCTCATCATATCTCCATACTTTCTCAAACCACCTTTGAGCCGATTTGAGAAAGTGTGGAGAAAAAGATAAACTATGGCCCCGGTCACACGGAGAATTAGGTACGCAGAGGGGATGGATTAAGGGTGGATCAAACTGGCACAATCAGATGTCAACATCTGGCAAGCATCACGTACCCACCCCTAACCCATCGCATCTGGCCAAAAATGCGGATCAAAAAGGTACCAGAGAAAATTGAGTACCTACCGGAAGATCCACAGCAATGACGGGTGTGGGATCGCGGACGCACCAGCAGCCCGTAGCATCCTGCAGCCGTCCACAACCCGCGCATGCGCACTAACGTGGGACCGCTGTGTTGCCTTGCTGGGACTACGTCGTTGCCTCCCCAGTGTGATCGGGTGCCGATGGAGGGAGAACGGAGCTGCGGGGGAGCGTAAAATCGTGCTCCCGTGCTTCTTTTAGCTCCGCATCTAATATGCCTCCCTTCCCCGA
>NW_015173685.1:0-5767 GCF_001447785.1 Gekko japonicus | reverse complement strand
GGCCACAAAATGGCTGCCACAGGAGGCAGGGCTGGTCACAAAATGGCTGCTGCATCTTAGCTTCAGTCTGTGCTGTGGTGGCAGCTGCACGGCCAATCTAATCCCCAATGGCCAATCAAAAGCTTGCTGGGCAAAAGCCCCACTTTCTAAAAACACTTGGTAGGCACCAAGAAAGGTATCAGTGGGCACCATGGCACCCCTGGGAACTACATTGGGGACTCCTAGACTACAGGATCATTTTCAAGTGAGGAGGGACTTGCTTGGTCGAGGAACCACCAGGAGAGTCATCAGCATCACAGCCACCAATCAGCTCAAATAAAGGCCCCAACTCTTATTTAAACATCTATGTCAGGGCACACTGTCTGGTTAAAACTGAAAGACAGTTGTTGTTTTAAATGGAGATACACATATTTATTTAATTATATCCTTGGTCAACTGAATGTTGCAGTCAGCATCACTCTTCTGCATAAGCTAACAATGCCAGATCTGGCACTCGGTGGGTGCGTTCAGACGCGCCATTTGATCTGGTGTCGTCATGCTTCAGCAATGGATTTTATATGCACGATCACACATCAACATCTGCCTCCCATTCCCAGCCATTTGTTTCCAGCTCAAAACTGCTTTAACTCGGAGTATTTTGTTACCAGGACCCCGAGTGGTGTTTTCTTTTCTCAGCTCTCCCATTTAAAGCCACATTTCCCCCCGGTTTGATCGCTCCTCCGGTGTCAAGCCACATCTGGTTTAAACCCCCTACCCACTCGAAAGCTGCCCAAGGCTTCCACTTTTCGGCTGCCATTTTTTTATGCGTTGGCGGTGTGTGCATAGGCGGAGCTCTGCTACCGTGTTAGAAAACCAACATTTAAACGGTCACTTGTTTTAGAGTTTAGATGAGTTTGGGATCTCATGGAGGCCAATTTCAGGTCAAACTTTTATAAGGGAAGTCTTTTGTTGGAGGGGTTGGATTGATTCACCCTGGTGGTTCTGCACATGTGCCATGATAGTTCCCCCCCATTCTACAGAGGGGCACCTATGCGCATGCGCAAACTACGAAAAAAAACCCGCCGATGCACGCTCCCACGCATCAGTAGTGTAGACGCTGGGGAGCAACGTGACTGTGTGGTGAGGCGGGATAAGGGAGGTAAGTGTGATCGCAATTAGCTGCCCTGAGCCTTTGGGGAGGGCGGGATATAAATCCATAAATAAATAAACCCGCTCTCAACATGCCGTCTGACCGCACCCTGTGGGTGCAGTCAGATGGTCCATTTAGTCCGCTTCCGCATGCTTCAGTAACAGATTTTATATCCACATTCACACACCCAACGCCTGTGCACTGACCCCAGCTGTCGCTTTCCGGCTCAAACCCCCTTTAAAATTGAGTATTTTGTTACCAGGTCACCCAAGTGGTGTTTTCCTGATTCTCCGGTTCTAGCCGCACTTTTCTGACGTCTGATCACTCCTGCGGTGTGAAGCCACTTCCGGTTTAAACCACCTACCCGCTCGAAAGCTGCCCAAGGCTTCCGCTTTTCACCCGCCATTTTTTTAATGTGTTGGCAATGTGCGCATAGTCAGAGCTCCGCCACCACATTTAGAAAACAGACATTTAACCAGTCACTTGTTTTTCGGGTCAAACATTTAAAGGAAAGTCTTTTGTTGGAGGGGTTGGATTGATTCACCCTGATGGTTCTGAGCATGTGCCATGATAGTTCCCCTCCCTTCTACGGAGGGGCGCCTATGTGCATGCCCAAACTGAGGAAAATTTTTAAAAAGCTGCCGACACACACTCCCGCACATTGGTAGTGTAGACACAGGGGAGTGACGTGACTGCGTGGTGAGGCGGGATAAGGGAGGTAAATGTGATCACGATTATCCAGATCAAATATAATCTGGTTAGAACTGGAGCAGTTTAACCCACTCTCAGCACGCCATCTGACCACACCCTGTGTTCTCTTCCCTGAAAGTCTAAGACAGTCAGAGCTGCATTTCTTTTTCAAAATGACTGCAGGGTAGACTGGGGGCATGATGCTAAGGAGAGCAGCAGCCCTGTGGCAGAGCTGGGAGGAGAGCCAGGTGGGGAGGCAACAGCGAGGGAGGAGCTGTCAGAAGGAGGGCCTACCAATACTGGCTCACTGTGGAGCAAAGGACTCCTCTGGTATAAAGGCCTCCTTGAGAGAAAGGGCTTTCTCATGAGTAGAAGCAGGAATTGCCGCATGACCAATGTGCCACTTTATTGCAGCTCTTGGTTAGTGCTGCACCTATCCAGAGATTTGGAAGTTCTATACCGGGTGGGTTTGTGAATTCAATCATCTTTAGATTTAAATGGTCATTTGCATATTGACACACTCATAAATTATAGCTGATATATAATTTTTAATTATAGATTATTATACCATTGAAGGTTTTGTTGCACACGTGCAGTCCCCATGAGAAGCTATCCACGGCCTTCTCCATAAATGTTCAGCAACTGCACATTAAATGATGTAGATTTTTTTAAAAATCTCTTGGAGAATTCCTCAAAAAACTTTTTCGATAGTTAAATATTACTTATATTTATTGTAATAGTTTAGCCTTTTTTCTCCTTTTTTTGTACATTTCCAGAAAGCAACACCTGGCTCCAATTTATATGGATGTCTGTGCTTTTATCATAGAATTAGTGACCACTGAGGAAGGCCCTAGAGGCTGAAACACAAATGGTCCTATTGGTCATTTGTTATATTCATCAGTGATGTATAAGAAATCATCAACACTATATGTAAAACTACTAAAGCTTATTTCAGCTCATGTTGATGTGCTATATAGTCTGGTCCTCAGACCACTTATTTTTAACCTTTTAAAATTTGCTATTGTGTACACCATAAATATTTTTTAATATAATATTTATCTTTAGGTTAGCTTCACCCTTCCAACAGCACAAGCAATCTTGGAGCCTTTGCAGACAGGAAGGTACCATGTTTCCTGAAGCCTCAGAAGTCGGCAGTCCTGGCTTTGAACACCTGACCCAAAGAAATGGACATCCCCTTTTCCCAGCTAGAGCTAACCCATCTGTGATGGACTGCACAGAAAAGCAGGCTTTTTGAAATGCTGCCTGTATCAGAGAGTCAGGGAGTTCAAGAATTAATCTTCCCTGGGGAGAAGAGCTTAGGTGATGAGCTGCTCTGATCACTCTCTGATTGGCCAGCATCAGCTAAGAGAGAAAATAAAACAACTGATTTGGAGGGAAAAGGGGTCTTTCACCTTTGGTCTTTCACAAATTGGTCTTTTGCTGTTTGGACTTTCTAACGTCTGAATCAGTTAGCTAGAGGGTTTGGGTTCTGAGGGAAGAGACACTTGAGAGTTAGTGTTTTCTGACAGATAATAGTAAGAAAAGTATTTCTACAGAAAGAAGAAGAAAAACCCCATTGTCTAAATATATTAAAACTGCTCTGAGGGAGAACTTAAATTCTCAGTCAGAAAAGCCACAGAAGAACCTTATACAGACAAAGGATACTGGAGAAGGATTTGGCAGAAGGTCTGGGAAGTTAGAGTGAACTCCCATTCAAGCCAAATAGTAATAGAAGTTATTGCTTCTTCCTGCCAATGAAAGAGGTTGGGAAGATAACCCTGGTGTGTGATAAAGACACCTTTAGACACCTCACAAGTTACTGAAAAGCTGTATTATCTAAAGGAAAATCTAGAACACTGAAGGAAGAACTCTAGAAACATCAATAAGAATTGTGTTAGTGCTGAATTACACCAAACAAAGTACCTATCAAAGAAAGAAATAAGATAATTCAGAATCCATTATCTTTTCTGTTCCCAAGAAATATTTTGATGTTTTTCATCATATGTAGTTCACCCCCTTTTTCATGTAAGTTATAAAGTTTGTCTATACTACACAGTATTTTTACTTGTCCAAACTTGTAATCTTGTATTTTTGATGTGTTTAATAAAATAAAATTGTTATTTGAAAAAAAAAAAACCCCAGGTAAGATGCAGATGAGAAGATGAGTGATATGGAAGGATCAGAGTGCACTCTTTCTCTCTGGGAGAGTTTTGTAAGAATCAGTACTTGGAGATCTCTCAACTTCAATACACACTCCCATTCCAGCTAGTATTAGCTCTAGTTGGGGAAAAAATGGGCAATCTCTTGTTTACATTTCTTTTAAATGTGTTTTTGGTTGGGGGGTTCATTTTTAAGTATTCAGGTGAGAAGTAAATTCTACCCCCTCCCACTGTTTAGTCCAGGGGTGGCCAAACCTGTTTAACGTAACAGCTACATAGAATAAACGTCAGATGTTTGAGAGCTGCAAAACATGAACAAATATTACACACATGTTTTTAATTGAAAAAATATGTAAATTTGCTTTTTATTAATATTAGACTGTGTGAAAGAGCCACATTTTTTCACTGAAACCAATGGAAACCACAAATTTCTTGACATTATTTATAGTCCGCCTTTCTCACCAGAACTCAAGGTGGATTACACAGAGTGAGTCCATACAATCGACAGGATGGGACATTAAATAAACAATGCAAAATAAACAATGCAATAGAGCTAAGCAGATTTCTACAAACAGAACTGAAGCAAAGCGTATTAACATGACACATTAATGATGCAAAATTCCATAGCAGGATTCTAGTTTCAGCAGGCTATACACAGTAGCAGAGACCACAGTCCCTAATAATCTTTCCAAGTAACTTTGTGAATCATTTAGTACTGTGCAAGTCTATCGCCTGTGTAGAAGAGCCCTCCTGAATAATTCAATTTTGCATAGTTTGTGGAACGCCATGAGAGTAGGAGTCTTCCTGACCTCCTCCGGCAGCCCATTCCACGAGGTGGGGGCCACGTGAACAGGCAGTGCCCATTTGCAGGTTGGCATGAATGTAAACCCGTGCCTTTCATCACTATTACAAAGAATCATCTTTAAAAATGAAAAAACTGAATACGAAAGGGAAAAAACCCTATGCAGATCCATCTATATATAGGATTGTAAGTGAAGGAGCCATTCACCTTTGGAAGAATAAAAGCACTAAACAACTGGCACTAAAACCTTCCCAAACTGACAATAATTAAGCTCAATTTGATCATGCAAGCTTGGATTTCACATGTCCCACGCTACTGTTCTTTATTTCTCAGTTAATTTCAGGCCTTTTCATCTACCTTGCGTGTTTCTCATTCCAAGCATCTAGGTTTCATTTGTACAGTGTCGCTGTACCGATGGGCATAAATGAAACATCAGGACAGCTTTTGACTTATTCAGGGAAAGTGTTCACGCTTCAGGCTTACATGCTGATTATGTTTAATTGTCTTCAAGTCTGAGTCTTTACACCCTCTTTCAGAGACATGTATCCTCCGTGCATGGGTAGGGGAAATAACCCAATTTGCTTTAGATCACAGCACCGCTCACTTTGAAAGGCTGTGTGTGTGTGTGAGAGAGAGAGAAACTTCTAAGTGCACAGAATCCAAAATTGCCACAACACATCCAGTCAACAGCAGGAGGGGAGAAAAACATCAGCACTGAACACACCATTGAAACTGTACAATCTACTCTGCTTGCATAGAAAATCACTGGGTTTAATAGTGCCTGTATGCCTTCAGGTCTTCTTCTTGTACTTTGCTTATCACTGCAAATCAACTTCTTCATAGGCTATAGTCATGGAGAGCTTTCTTTAATGACAGCCAGAACATTGTACTGGTTAAAATACTGGCCACCAGGTTCAACTCTCCATTCTGTCATTGAAGCTTGCATGCCTGTTGCTCGCTCTCAACCTAACCTACTTCACAGGGTTA
>NW_015173684.1:1263071-1265321 GCF_001447785.1 Gekko japonicus | reverse complement strand
TATTAGGACCTTAGTGGGTTACACCAGCACAAGGCATAGGTTGCCTCCTGGTTCTAGGATTCAGAGGATTAGTGCCTCTGAACGTGGAGGTTCCCCTCAACCACCATGGCTAGTAGCCACTGATAGACTTGTCTATTGAGTTCCCTTTTAAAGCTGTTTATTCCTGTGGCCATCTAGTCCAACCCCCTGCTCAATGCAGGATCAGCCCCTAGAGCATCCCTGACAAGTGTTTGTCCAGCTGCTTCTTAAAGAGTGCCAGTGAGGGGGAGCTCACCACCTCCAGAGGCAGCTGACTCCACTGTTGCACAATTTCCTGTAAAAAAGTTTTTCCTAATATCCAGCTGTCATGATCTGGGCTGTGCCACCAGAGGCCTCGCCTACTAGGCCCAGGGAGCCTGGCTAGCAGTAGGTGAGGCTGGGCCTACAACTCCCAGAAGCCCCTGAGAGGTTTTGGAGCCAAAATTGACCAATAGGA
The DNA here is from genome assembly GCF_001447785.1 of Gekko japonicus. Taxonomy (NCBI): domain Eukaryota; kingdom Metazoa; phylum Chordata; class Lepidosauria; order Squamata; family Gekkonidae; genus Gekko; species Gekko japonicus. The sequence continues at coordinate 1,264,846 of NW_015173684.1, read as the reverse complement.
AAAGAGGAGGGCTTGGAATAAAAGATCTGGAGCAGCAGGAAAAGTTGTTCCTTCTTCCAAGAGGGCAGAGTCAGAAGGAAGGCTGCTGCAGGAAGAAACCCTCATCCTGAGGAAAGGTTGAGTAGTCTAAGGCCACTGCAGATAGTGGGCTAGGGACAGTATATATTTAGATGCGTTAGGGCATTTGATTTCTTTTCTTTTCACCCACTTACTGTTATAATAATAATAATGATAATAATAGATAACTAAAGGGAATGTATTTTAACAGTTTTGTATGTATTTTATCTCTGTTTTTAACTCTTTTAAAATTGTTTTGATGATGTATGTTGGGGAAGGGTGTTGATTGTAAAGGTTTTATAACATAATTTTATCTTGTGTCTTTTAAATTGTTAGCACCCTTGTAACCACACAGAACAAACACCATGATTTCCAGGATTCCACAGGAACTACTACTGTATGGTATACAATGGCCATACCTGTTATTATTCTGCACCTTGTTGTTTGACCTCCTATAAAATAAACCTTTTCCTTGTTTCACTCTGCCTGGTTCTCACGACTGTTCTTCGGCCAAAAGGGAGGTCTGAAGGTCTTGGGATGGTGCTCTGGGCCTTCTCAAGGGATCCTAAATCCAGAGTGGTGGCAGTGTCAGGTGACATTCCACCTGAACCGTGACACCAGCCCTTAATTTAGACCCATTATTGCGAGTCCTATCCTCTGCTAATAGTAGTAGGCCCCGTCCACATGGATGAATTTGGGCCAGTAGAAGGACGGTTCAGGGACGCAGCAAACGGGCGCAATCCCACCACAACATCTGGGAAGCGTAGTGCTTCCGTCCCCGAACTGGCCCTTCTGCCCAAAACAGCGTATCAACTTAGAACCACCTACCTAGGTGGTTCATCTGGACAAGGCGCCGCAAGCCAGGCCGTCGGATCGCCTGCGCGTCTTTGTGCCGGCGCATCCCCGGCTCCTAGCCGAACTGCGCATGCTCCGACAGGCGCAGTTCGGCAGGCTCCCTGTCTGAACTGTGTTTTCTCCCCGGCATCTGATTGTGCCGGGGAGAAAAGGCGCCGCGGCCCAGGGGATCCGTGGGATCCCGCCACGGCGTCTCAACTTTGGCGCGGCTTTTAAAAGCCGCGCTTTGAGCGACTTATCCCCTGCCGTGTGGCAGGGGCTGTAGAGTGTCAGCTTGGTGTGCTGAAAGTCCTCAATTCAATCTCCTGCACCTCCTGTTACAAGGCACTAGGTACAGCCTGCGACCCTGGAGAGCTGCTGCTGATCTGAATAGACAATACTGACCTTGACGGACCAAGGCTCAGATTCAATATCAGGCAACTTCATGTGTTCATATACATCCAATGCTATCACGTCTCCCTTCACTCTTCTCTTTTCCAAGGTTCCTAAAGCAACAAAGACTCTGAAGTTAGGGGGAGGGGCCGTGGCTCAGTGGTAGACCATCTCCTTGGCACGCAGAAGGTCCCAGGTTCAATCCCCGGCATCTCCAGTTAAGAGGACCAGGCAGGAGATGATGGGAAAGACCTCAGCCTGAGCCTTTGGAGATCCACTGCCGGTCTGAGTAGACTGTACTGATTTTGATGGACCCAGGGTCTGATTCAGTAGAAGGCAACTTTATGTATGTTCATGTTTACAGCAGCATACGGTTTTGTGGACTGGAGCCCAATTTCAGCAGATGCACAAAATGTCATCTCCGCTTGGCATATGTACTGGCACTGCAAACAGCGGGACCAAATGGCTACGGAAATCCAAGATGTGCGTCT
>NW_015173684.1:1262294-1263017 GCF_001447785.1 Gekko japonicus | reverse complement strand
GAGGTCCTGTATCAAAATGCTGCCGTCTCCCTTGGGTCACTTTCACCACGTAATTGGTTCAGCTCAGCCGGATACTCCAAAGATGGATCTGTGCTAAGGACAAGCGATGCTTCAATCCTTATTAGGGATTCCGATCGCAATCCAAGTTAATCGCTCGAGAATGAAACTTGTGAAGAAGCCTGCTATTTTTTTTTAAACCCTCTGTATATGCAGGGGTTGTTTTGTAGAAAAAGAGCTAGGGGAACTCATTAGCATAACTCATTAGCATATGCCACACACCCTGACACCACCGGAAGTGTGTCATAAGGCCACACCCCTTGACATCACCGGAAGTGTGTCATAAGGCCACACACCCCGCCCCCAATGGTCCCGGCTGCCGCTGCCGGCCTTGCAGCTCCACTGCCAAGCCCCATGAGGGGCCCGGCGGTGGACCTGCAAGGCCGGCGGGAGTGCAAGGAAGCCCCGCGAAGGCCCTCCGTGGCCCCAGGCAGGCAGGGGTGGGGAGAGGCAGGGAGGAAGCAGCTTACCCTCCCTCTTCTCCTGCCTCCTCCTGGCTGAATGAGGGCCGGAAGCGGGGTGGCCGGAAGCATGGGGCGGGGCTTCATCATGTGCCCCACCCCCGTACCTCACCCGGGGGAACTGCGATCCCCCGCGATCCCCCTCGAAATGACCTCTGTGTATATGTATGTGGGAAAAGTGGAGAAAGGGGTAAAGAAAATGATC
>NW_015173684.1:1255074-1261401 GCF_001447785.1 Gekko japonicus | reverse complement strand
ACCTCACAGGGTGTCTGTTGTGGGGAGGGGAAGGGAAAGGAGTTTGTAAGCCGCTCTGAGACTCCAAGTGAAGGGCGGGGTATTAATCCAATCTCTTCTTCTTCTTCTTCTTCTTCTTCTTCTTCTTCTTCTTCTTCTTCTTCTTCTTCTATCATGCTGTTGAGGTTCGCCATCGCTTTCCTCCCAAGGAGCAGGCGTCTTTTAATTTCATGGCTGCTGTCACAGTCTGTGGTGATCTGGGATCCCTGGGATCCCAGGAACGTGAAGTCTGTCACTACTTCCACGACTTCCCCTTCTATTTGCCAAGGAGTGATGGGGCCGGATGCCATGATCTTAGTTTTTTTGATGTTGAGCTTCAAGCCCACTTTTGCGCTCTCCTCTTTTACCCTGAGCAAGAGGCTCTTTAGGTCCTCTTCACTTTCTGCCATTAGAGTGGTATCGTCTGCATATCTGAGGTTGTTGATCTTTTCCCCAGCAATCTTAATTCCCGCTTGTGATTCATCCAGGCCAGCATTTTGCATGATGTACTCTGCATATATATTAAATAAGCAAGGTGACAATATACATCCTTGTCGTACTCCTTTTCCTATGCTGAACCAATCAGTTGTTCCATATCCGGTTCTAACTGTCGCTTCTTGGCCCTTATACAGGTTTCTCAAGAGATATGTGAGGTGGTCTGGTACTCCCATCTCTTTAAGGACCTGCCATAGTTTGTTGTGATCCACACAGTCAAAAGCTTTAGCATAGTCAATGAAGCAGAAGTAGATGTTTTTCTGGTACTCTCTTGCTTTCTCCATAATCCAGCGAATGTTGGCAATTTGATCTCTCGTTCCTCTACCTCTTCGAAACCCATCCTTAGCTGCCCGATATTTATTTGTCAAAGAGAGAGAGAGAAAGAAGTGGAAAGAATGAAAGAGGTGGAAAGAAAGAGAGCGAGAAAGAGAGAAACAAAGAAAGCAAATAGACAGGAGGGAGGGAGGAAAAGTATGCCTCCCCTTCGCTTCCTTAGCCGCCCTGCTGGGAGCCACACAATATGCGTGAAAGAGCCGCATGTGGCTCCTGAGCCACAGTTTGGCCACCCCCGCGCTAGCGTTTTGACTAAACTCTATGGTTACCACAGAGTTTTGGTCAAAATGCTAGAGTGTCACCACGCGTCCCCAGTGTGATGACGTCACTTCTGGGTGACGTCATCACACCAACAGCGATGCCGTGGCTGTTCAGGGGTGTGGCCGGTGGTAGATTGGAGCCCCTGAAATTGTGGGAAACCCCACCCGACCAGGGGTCTGGCAACCCTTTTGCCATAAGTCAGCTGTGACTTGACGGTACAAAAAAGGGGGGGGGGGAGCTTGGGAAGGCAGGCAGTCTTCCCGAAAATTTTAACCAGCCAGGTCTGAGGAACAAAATAATCGGCTGACAGTGCATTTATTACTAAACTGGGCTGAGCGGTTTTGCAAATGTGCTTTAAAGTATAGGGCTGGGCTTGTTCTCCATGGAGAGGCCGGGTTTTCTTTGGCAGGGCCTTCATAGCAAATGTAACATGTGCTCTAACATATGGGATCTTGCTGGGCTGGGGAACAGGACCGAAACAATGAATGTAAGAGTTTCTTTTTTTAAAAAAAACCCCGAAAGGTCAAGGAATAGCAATGAATCGTGGGACCAAACCCAGAAACATTCCCAAAGAAGCAGGGATTAAAACTGGACTGCTTATGTGCTTGAACAACAATAATTATTTTGCTTCTGAAAGCAAAACGCTTGGCTTCTCTTTGTCTCCAAGCTGCCATGGTGCAGATCTTTAAAAAACAAAGGAGCAAAGAATTTCCACCCGACGGTGTTTTAATGTCCTTGGTAGAATGTATGCTGGGTGCTAGAGGGATTTCACGTGGGGCTCCGCCAAAGGGTTCTGTTGAGCACAACCGCCTCTCAGGAACACCTGTGGGGGGAGGCCTCCCACTAGTTGAAGCCGCACACATGTTTGTTTGGGGCTTGATTGACTTTGGAACCTTCCTGCTCCAGGAGATCGTAATCCTTAAACTGAAACAGGAGGAGAGGTGAGAATTAATTCCTACACTTCAGTTTCACAGGTTTCTGAGTGCAGGGATAAAGGGAGGCGTTTCCTTGTTCTGCAGCCATCCGGCAGGAAGAGAGGAAGGGAAGGTGATTGTAAGCCGCTCTGAGACTCCCCGAGTGAAGGGCGGGGTATAAATCCAACTCCTCTTCTTCTTCTTCTGTTTTCGTCTTGGAGAGCAGATCAAGAGGCGAATTGTCAAGGGCCGGCCTCACTGCATTCTTGGGTCTCCTGAAGCCCGGAAAGCTTTGGACAGAGAACAGTCAAGGAGTTCGAAGCCACGCTGAGGTTTCTTCCAGATGACTAGCTTTTCCGTGTGCTCATAAACGCACGGTTGTTACCTGTGCAGATGTCTCCCCTTTGGGCTGCTGTTCGAAGGATGTCACGCTTTCTCACACCTCCACACGTGTTCTGGATCATAGGGCCTTTGAAAACAGACCAAAACTTCAGCGGGGTCTAGTGCTGTCAACCTCCAGGTGGGTGTAGCAACCCGAGCTGTGGTGTTAGGAGAGTCAAGTAACGAATAAATAGACACTGCAAGAAACTTTTGTCAATCAACGTGTTCTATTTATAACTATCATTGTATAAAGTGCATAGTGTGCTATTATAACATCATTGTCAGGCACATATATTTATTTATTTATTTATTTATTTGATTTTTCTCCCGCCCTTCCGCCGAAGTGGCTCAGGGCAGCTTACAACGATAAAACCAACAAAACAATACCTCTAAAACAGTCTATACAATGCATTAAAATCAAAATTTACATACAGTACAACATACTCATGGCAGCAGCCATAAAGTGCTTTCATGCTTGGTCTAAGTTATTAAATGCTTGGCGGAATAGCTCCGTCTTCACCGCTCTCCGGAACTGGCGGAGATCCCGGAGGGCACGGATCTCATGAGGGAGCTGGTTCCATAGTATTGGTGCTACCAAGGAGAACGCCCTAGTTCTAGTCGATGTTAATTTGGCATCCCTAGGGCCAGGGGGGACCAGATGGTCCTGTGACTCAGATCTCAGTGCTCTTGGGGGAACATACGGGAAAAGGCGGTCCCGCAGGTAGACAGGCCCCAGACCATAAAGACCATATATTCAGTTCATTCTAACAACTGCCAGTCCATTTTGCATCATTAGCATATTAGGCCGCACCCCCATGTTACCAGAAGGGTCGACATCCAGCCACACCCACCTTTTGCTTCTTATTCTGTTTACCTTGTTTGTTGTCAAAACCCAGGGCTTTCTTTGTAGCAGGAACTCCTTTGCATGTTAGGCCACACCCCTAATGTAGCCAATCCTAATGAGTTTCTGTTATTGGGTGTGGCCTATTATGCTAATGAGTTCCTGCTGGGCGTGGCCAACTTGGGAGCCAGCCGGAACTCCGTTCCTGTGCGTTCCTGCCCCCAAATAGCCCTGAGTATTTTAAAAGTCAAGCCCCAACGGGAGTTTCCAGAATTACAAGCCCGCTTCTACTTGTACGAAGTCTTCCAAAAGTGGGGGGGAGCTTTCATTTGTAGTTTTGTTGATGCTTATTGCCAGCATGCAGCCTTGAGAATGACAGGAGCGCTCCGCCCATGAATCTTAGCTGCACAATGTGTCTTTTGTAGGACCGGCAATAAGCATCATCAACAAAACTACAAATGAAAGCTCCCCCCCCCCACCTTTGGAAGACTTCGTGCAAGTAGAAGTGGGCTTGTAATTCTGAAAACTCCCGTCGGGGCTTGACTTTTAAAACACTGATGCAAAATTGACTGGCAGTTGTTAAACTGAATGAACTGAATATATGTGCCTGACAAGGATGTTATAATAGCACACTATGCACTTTATAGAATGATAGTTATAAATAGAACACATTAATTTACAAACGTTTCTGGCAGTGTCTATTTATTCGTGACTTGAACCTCCAGGTGGGGCCTGAAGAACTCCTGGAATGATAATGGATCTCCAGAGGACAGCGATCTGTTCTCTATTTAGGATCCTGTTGGATGCCAGCTGCTTTCGACTTTGCAGCCTCCCTCGGACTCTGTGGTTAAAAACACTTCGATGCAAACACATCCGGGGATTCGCAGATGAAAAAGAGGGCTTTCCATGGATTTGATTTCCCATTTAATGTGCCTCGAATTACTTAGCGTACTAAAACTTTTATGGCTCATGGAGCGCCTTAACACTGGCTGAGCTTAGGAGGCTTGTAGCTCAAAAAGCGTCACTCGCGGGGTTACAGATTCTAGGCTTGTTTAGACTTGATGCTTGGAGGGCCCAGACTCACTGTTTTGCCAGCTTAAGTGGGCTCAGTCTGCATAAGAAGAGAAGCCATGTTGGATCAGGCCAATGGCCCCTCCAGTCCAATGCTGTGTGCCATCAGGAGATCTACCAATGGGGCCAGAACTACAGAAGCTCTCCCACTCTTGCCCCCCCCAGCACCAAGAACACAGAGTATCGCTGCCCCAGACATAAGAACAGAAGAGAAGTCCTGTTGCATCAGGCCAATGGCCCCTGCAGTCCAACACTTTGTGTCACACAGTAGCCAAAACCCAGGTGCCACCAGGAGGTCCACCAGCGGGCCCAGAACTCCAGAAACCCTCCCACTGTTGTCCCCCAAGCACCAAGAAGACAGAGCATCGCTGCCCCAGACATAAGAACAGAAGAGAAGCCCTGTTGCATCAGGCCAATGGCCCCTCCAGTCCAACACTTTGTGTCACACAGTGGCCAAAACCCAGGTGCCATCAGGAGGTCCACCAGCGGGGCCAGAACTCCAGAAGCCCTCCCACTGTTGCCCCCCCAAGGACCAAGAATACAGAGCACCACTGCCCCAGACATAAGAACATAAGATAAGTCATGTTGGATCAGGACAATGGCCCCTCCAGTCCAACACTCTGTGTCACGCAGTGGCCAAAACCCAGGTGCCATCAGGAGGTCCACCAGCGGGGCCAGAACTCCAGAAGCCATCCCACTGTTGTCCCCCAAGCACCAAGAAGACAGAGCATCGCTGCCCCAGACATAAGAACAGAAGAGAAGCCATGTTGGATCAGACCAATGTCCCCTCCGGTCCAGCACTCTGTGTCACACAGTGGCCAAAACCCAGGTGCCATCAGAAATTATCACACATAGCCAACAGGAAATGCTTTCATGACAAACAGAACTCGCAAATATCCCAACACGTTTTGGAAGCCGAGGCTCTAGGTCAGAGGGAGGGTTTTCAAGGCGGTTTGGGAATCTTCCCAGTTGCTAAAGAGTGTCTGTGTCCTCCATTCGGCACCTGGGAGGACCAAAAGCAAAAACAACCCCCAGCCCAAAGATGCTGACTCAGCCACATCTTGTGCAATGGGATAGACCAGATAGTTTCATAGGGGGTGAGGTGGCGCTCAGCTGACAAACGATTTGCTAGCTGTTTTTGGCTGAGACGTGAGTGAGATTTTGTCTGACTATGACCATTAAAGGGAGACTGAAACCAAGAAATCAGAAGGAGATTGAGAATGGGAAGGGCAGCCATGTGGAAGCTAGAAAGGATCCTTAAGGGTATGGATGTGTCACTGGTGAATAAAATCAAGATAAGTCATGCCATAGTATTCCCCATCACTGTGTATGGGTGTGAAAGCTGGACGGTGAAGAAGGCGGACAGAAAGAAACTGGATTCATTTGGAATTTGAAGAAGATAAGAGATTGGATTTACACCCCGCCCTTCACTCCCCAAAAGAGTCTCAGAGCGGCTTACAAACTCCTTTCCCTTCCCCTCCCCACAACAGGCATCCTGTGAGGTAAAAGAAGAAGAAGAAAAGATTGGATTTATACCCCGCCCTTCACTCCCCAAAGGAGTCTCAGAGCGGCTGACAAACTCCTTTCCCTTCCCCTCCCCACAACAGGCACCCTGTGAGGTAAAAGAAGAAGAAGAAAAGATTGGATTTATACCCCGCCCTTCACTCCCCAAAGGAGTCTCAGAGCGGCTGACAAACTCCTTTCCCTTCCCCTCCCCACAACAGGCACCCTGTGAGGTAAAAGAAGAAGAGATTGGATTTATACCCCACCCTTCACTACCTGAAGGTGTCTCAGAGCGGCTTACAAACTCCTTTCTCTTCCCCTCCCCACCACAGACACCCTGTGAGGTAAAAGAAGAAGAAGAGGAGATTGGATTTATACCCCGCCCTTCACTACCCGAAGGTGTCTCAGAGCGGCTTACAAACTCCTTTCCCTTCCCCTCCCCACAACAGGCACCCTGTGAAGCAGGTGGTGCTGAGAGAGCTCTGAGAAAATTGCCCTTGAGAGAACCGC
>NW_015173684.1:1254292-1254868 GCF_001447785.1 Gekko japonicus | reverse complement strand
TTCTTCTTCTTCTTCTTCTTCTTCTTCTTCTTCTTCTTCTTCTTCTTCTTCTTCTTCTTCTTCTTCTTCTTCTTCTTCTTCTTCTTCTTCTTCCAGATTAGAGTCCGCACTCCTAACCACTACACCAAACTGGTTCCTGCTGCCCAGACCTGGATAGTCCAGGCAAGGTGGACTCTATGGCATTATTTTCCCCTGCTGAGGTCCCTCCCCAAAATATCCCACCTCCCTAAACTCCACCCCCCAACTAAGGTTGCCAACTCTGATTTTGGAAATTCCTGGAGATTTCAGGGCTGAGGCTAGGGAGGGCAGATTTTGGGAAAGAGAGGGGCCTCGGCTGGGTATAATGCCATAGAGTCCATCCCTCCAAAAGCCATTTTCTCCAGAGGAACTGATCTCTGTGGTCTGGAGATAATTTGTAATTCCGGGAGTTCTCAAGGCCCTACCTGGAGGTTAGCGACTCTATTCCCAACCACAGTTGGCAACCCTAGGTACAGGGTTCCTTCCTTCCTTCCTTCCTTCCTTCCTTCCTTCCTTCCTTCCTTCCTTCCTTCCTTCCTTCCTTCCTTCCTTCCTTCC
>NW_015173684.1:1244703-1253962 GCF_001447785.1 Gekko japonicus | reverse complement strand
TGTTGCCCCCCTGCTTTCCATCCTTCCTTCCTTCCTTCCTTCCTTCCTTCCTTCCTTCCTTCCTTCCTTCCTTCCACCCAAAGTCCTTTGCAGCGATGGAGGATGAGGTTAGCAAGTCTGCAACAGCTATTCTGTAGACATTTGTGGCAGATTTTCCGGGCTGTATGGCCGTGGTCTTGGCATTGTAGTACCTGATGTTTCGCCAGCAGCTGTGACTGGCGTCCTCAGAGGTACCTCAGAAGTTATACCTCTGAGACGGCAGTCACAGCTGCTGGTGAGACGTCGTGTCCCACAATGCCGAGACCACGGCCATCCAGCCCGGAAAATTGACAACAACTAATGGACTCCGGCCGTGAAAGCCTTCGACAACATATTCTGTAGACGGCTTAAAAGATCGCTGTCTCTGCTACGTCTCCACTACTGGTCCTTCCCGTGACCAGGCCTACGCAACCCCTGCTTGTTCTCCACAGAGGTGAGGCCTAAGCACTCTGGCCGGCCTCTGCCAAGAAGAGGGTCGTCGTCTCCCTGCCCGTTGTTGTACGTGAAGAGGCAGTCCAGGGAGACAGACAGTTGTGAGTCAGAGCCAGGAAGGAAGAAGGAAGGCCCGGGTCGTGGCATTAGCCCGTGGAGCAGGATTAATGGATGTCTTGGCCTGGCTCTCTGTTGTGTGTGCAAAGCCTTTTCCCTCCCCCACACCGAAGGCTGCAGCTGGCCGGCGGCTGAACATGAAAGGCAGACACTCATGCGGCGTCCTCATCTGCGTTGTCTGTCGCTTCACCTCAGCATTGGCTTTCACAGGCTGCTGGTGGCGATACATTAGCCAGCATGTCCCAGGACCACGGCCAGAGGGGGCGAAAATGAAATTGAGAAAACACGTTTATAGTCTGCCTCCTCAGGCTTCCTTTTTCTCTCCCCCCCCTTCACAAATTCCCACCACCGTCCGCCGTCCACCACGCTGAGGAGACAATCCGTGGCTCTCCGCCAAGCCTGTCATTTCTGTATAATTGTTTCAAGCCAAGCACAGCTGACCATCATTTTACGGGCATTTAAAAAAGGATTTTCAGGCCCATCTTCCTGTGTCTCTTCTCTCTCCTGTCTCTCACAGGGCTCGAAAGGGCCTGGGCAGCTGTGGGTTCCCTCCCTCATTCTTCGCCTTTGCCCTTTTTGCGCATTAGTCTTAGGAGAGTCCTCTAGACAACAACGGGGGAAAAAAGGAAGGAAGGAAAGGAAGAAAACCACAAAGGCCAAATAACAACATTTCATGCCCCTCGTTCCGGCCTCCATTTTTTTTCCCACCTCAGAAAACGCAAAGGGAAATATTGTTCTTGGCAGACACCACAGCCAAGCATTTATTTATTTATTTAATTTATTTAGGCCCCGTTCACACGGAGAAGTTGCCGTGCTAAAGACACGAATGTCAGGCGGATTTTCGGGGCGCGATCACACCGCAACATCTGGGAAGCGTAGCGCACCTGTGGCCAACCCGTGACGTCCCGCTGAAGATGTGCAGTAAAAAAGTACCGTGGAAAGTGCCCTAGTATCCGGAAAACGCGGGGCAGGGGCGGGCGTCTGATCGCAGGAGCGCTAATATCCCGTGACATCCGGCGCCCGTCCACGTCCCGTCGCAAACCGGATGTTTTGCGTATGCGCACAAAGACGTAACTGAAAGAAGTGCTGCTCCGCGGAACTGCACATGCGCACAAACACAAAACGCTTGCCGCGTGGCTTATTTGCCACGCTCCAGCACCCCATGTGATCGTCAGCTAACAGCATAAGCGCGAAGCCTCGGGAGACCGTGTGATCGGGCTACCATGCTTTATTTTGCTCCGGGGCTAACAGCCACGCCTCCCCCCCCCCGTGTTATCCAGCCCGTGTGGCTGGGGCCTTAAGTTATTTGTAGCTCAGCTTTCCCTCCAATATGGACACAAAGCAGCTTACATCGTTCTTCTCTCCTCCATTTTATCCTCACAACCACCCTGTGAGGTAGGTTAGGCTGAGAGAGTGTTTCTGGCCCAAAGTCACCCAGTGAACATCCGTGGCATGACTGGGGATTGGAACCTGGGTCTCCGAGATACCAGTCCGACACTTAAACACTACACCACACTCACTCTCACGGCTTCATCAGCTTGATACTTTTCCAGGCCTTAACAGCAAGGAGAAGGTGGGTCACTACTTTCCTGGCTTTGCCTACACTTTCCTAGTGTCTCTTGAGGGGGGAGATAATTTAACATTTTGATGGTGAGCTCAGGTTTAATCATCGGTTCTCTCATCGGTTCTCTCTCTTTGCTAGTTTGGTGTGGTGGTTAAGAGCGGCGGACTCTAATCTGGAGAAATGGGTTTGATTCCCCACTCCTCCACATGCAGCCAGCTGGGTGACCTTGGGTCAGTCACAGTTCTCTGAGAGCTGTTCTCTCAGAGCTCTCTCAGCCCCACCTACCTCACAGGGTGTCTGTTGTGGGGAGAGGAAGTGAAGGAGATTGTAAGGCACTCTGAGACTCCGAATGAAGGGGTGGGCTGGGGTATAGATCCAATTTCTTCTTCTTCTTCTTCTTCTTCTTCTTCTTCTTCTTCTTCTTCTTCTTCTTCTTCTTCTTCTTCTTCTTCTTCTTCTTCTTCTTCTCACCAGTCCTGAATGGTGGCCTTTTTTGGTAAACACTCAACTGGCTCATTCTCAGTCACAGATGTCCACTCCTCAGGACTGGGTTGTGCATGAACGTGATGAAGATCTCAGGTGGCCCTACCACAAGGCAAATTGAGGCAGCGGCTTTTGGGTGCCGTTAAGGGTAGTGAAACGTGAGACTGACAGATCCAAACCACAGAGCACGATCCACCAGTAAATTCTCCCACGAAAGCGCCATGGAAACGGATGGAAGCTAACCAAGGACGTCATCATTTGCTTCAGACGCCTTTGCCAAATCATTATGAAATAGGCCTCATATGTTTCTGCTCCCTCATCCCCTCCTCGGGGTGCGACTCCTGGGGTGGCATGTTGGAGAAGACACCAACATACTTGCAGGGGGTTCAGTTTGGTTCACTCCCAGCCTTTGGTGGAATGGAAGGAGATGAGCTTTTCTTCCTGGACCACACCAGGAGTGTCTGGGCAAAGTATTGCCCAATGTTGACAGAGCCTGTGCTGAAGAGCTTCCTGGTAGTTTATGACCCTTTGTCGTTAACCTGAGGGACGTGCGGCTTCACTGCCTCAGGCCCCTTCTGTTGAGTTGGCTGTGATAAGAATATGATGCAAGCAACTTGCCATCTGACAGAATTTGTATTGATTTAGGCCCCGGTCACACGGGCCAGATAACGCGCGGGGGGAGAGGTGTGGCTGTTCGCCCCGGACCAAAATAAAGCGTGGTAGCCCGATCACATGGTCCCCAGAGTCTTCGTGCTTCGGCTGTCAGCTGGCGATCACACGGCGATGCTGCAGCGTGGCAAAGAAGCGGCGCGGTGCGATCACACAAGCGTTTCGTGTTTGTGCACATGTGCAGTTCCGCGGAGCAGCACTGCTTTCAGTTTCGTGTTTGTGCGCATGCATGTACGAAAAACATCCGGTTTGCGACGGGATGTGGACAGGCACCGGATGCCACGGGATACTAGCCCTCCCATGATCAGACGCCCACCCCTGCCCCGCATTTTCAGGATACTAGTGCACTTTCCGAGGTACTTTTTGACTCTGCGTCTTCAGCGGGATGCCACGGGTTTGCCACAGGTGCGCTACGCTTCCCAGATGTTGCGGTGTGATCGCGCCCCGAAAATCCACCCAACATTCTTGCCTTTCATGCAGCAAAATCTCCGTGTGACCGGGGCCTTGGTTAGTTAAATATTCACCATATTTATTTGACCAGTAGATGATCCTGAACATAAGGCAATCTCCTTAGAGGTGTTATGTGCACACACAAATATGCACACACGGCTCACTTCTTCACTTCATTCTAGCTGTATCCGAAGAAGTGAGCCGTGACTCACGAAAGCTCCTCCCCTGCCACAAATTTTGTTCCACAAATTTTGTTCGCCTTTAAGGTGCTACTGGACTCTTGCTCTTTTCTAGTCGTAATTAAAACATTACAAGTTAAACGCAAAATAAAACAACAAACCCCAAATACCTCCCTTGCCTGAACCTCCGTTGTCTTTACCTGTGGTATTTTGCCTCTGTAAGGGAACCCTAAGAGGTGCCTGAGAGAGGAGAGATTTCTGAGGGAGAAGAGAGATTTGTGAGGAGAGGAAGGTGCTGTTCTATTCAGCCCACCTTATTTTGCCCAGTCATTAATTCTGTTAAGAGGTTATTGGCACTAAGCAGTGAAAAGGATTTGTCTTTGCCAGCGCTTCCACTCGGATGCTTGGTGATTGACATCAGATTAATTTCACAGCAGAGAATTTCAACACTGTCACGCCTATTTGTTCAAAGCTGGTCTTTGGCTAAGATAGTGGTATCACACTCAGGTGTGATGTGTGGTACGGTGTTGCTTTAATAGTCAATACCATTTGCTTGGAAGCCCCCCCCCCCCTCTGTAGGATGAGACGGGTATCAGTTTACAGCTGTAGAAGTAATTTTTTTGTTAGCTACCATATTCTTGTTTTACTCCTGCTAAGAGAAAGAGAACAGTACCAGAAGGAAACATCTGGAATCATATCCGTTGAATCACTTTGTACAACAGTTGCCTGAACCCCTTCATTGTCTCTGGTGGCTCCCACTTTGTGAAATGGCCTGCCTAAGGAGAACATAAGAACATCAGAAGAGCCCTGTTGGATGAGAGCAGTGGTCCATCCAGTCCAGCATCCTGTGTCACACAGGGGCCAACCAGTTCCTCTGGAGGGCCAACAACAGGGCAGAGAGGCCGAAGCCTTCACTAGAACATCAGAAGAGCCCGGCTGTATCAGACTACAGTCTCCCACAGGGGCCAACCAGGTCCTCTGGAGGGCCAACAACAGGGCAGAGAGGCCGAAGCCTTCACTAGAACATCAGAAGAGCCCGGCTGTATCAGACTACAGTCTCCCACAGGGGCCAACCAGGTCCTCTGGAGGGCCAACAACAGGGCAGAGAGGCCGAAGCCTTCACTAGAACATCAGAAGAGCCCGGCTGTATCAGACTACAGTCTCCCACAGGGGCCAACCAGGTCCTCTGGAGGGCCAACAACAGGGCAGAGAGGCCGAAGCCTTCACTAGAACATCAGAAGAGCCCGGCTGTATCAGACTACAGTCTCCCACAGGGGCCAACCAGGTCCTCTGGAGGGCCAACAACAGGGCAGAGAGGCCGAAGCCTTCACTAGAACATCAGAAGAGCCCGGCTGTATCAGACTACAGTCTCCCACAGGGGCCAACCAGGTCCTCTGGAGGGCCAACAACAGGGCAGAGAGGCCGAAGCCTTCACTAGAACATCAGAAGAGCCCGGCTGTATCAGACTACAGTCTCCCACAGGGGCCAACCAGTTCCTCTGGAGGGCCAACAACAGGGCAGAGAGGCCAAGGCCTTCAATAGAACATCAAAAGAGCCCTGCTGGATCCGACCAATGGTCCATCTAGACCAACATCCTGTTTCACACACAGTGGCCAACCAGTTACTGGTTTGGTGTAGCGATTAGGAGCATAGACTCTACATATACTCTGAAACTCTTGTATGTTTCTTGGGGGCTACTGGATTGAAATCTACGTATTCTACTGCAGACCAACATGCTACCCTCTTAAAGGGCCTGGAGCAGATGTCTGTACAGATAGAATCATAGAATCACAGAGTTGGAAGGGGCCATCTAGTCCAACCCCCTGCTCAGTGCAGGATCAGCCTAGAGCAGTGGTGGCGAACCTATGGCACGGGTGCCAGAGGCGGCACTCAGAGCCCTCTCTGTGGGCACGCGTGCCATCGCCCCAGCCAGGTCCCGACCATCATTAAAGTGTCGAATTCTCTGCCAAATAATTTTCAGTAAATGAAAGCATTTGGGATTGCTTTCCTTACTTTGTTTTGATCATCTTAAGTTAATGTATGAGTTGTTTTTTCTAAAGTAAAACCTCAGTATTCAGGTTAAATTGCCATGTTGGCACTTTGCGATAGATAAGTGGGTTTGGGGTTGCAGTTTGGGCACTCGGTCTCTAAAAGGTTTGCGATCACTGGCCTAGAGCATCCCTGACAAGTGTTCATCCAGCCGCTGCTTAAAGACTTGCCAGTGACGGGGAGCTCACCACCTCCATTCCACAATGCCTAGTAATCAACAAGTTTTTCCTGATATCCAGCCGGTACCTTCCCGCCTTTAATTTAAACCCATTCTTGTGAGTCCTGTCCTCTGCTGCCAACAGGAAAAGCTCCCTGCCCTCCTCTAAGCGATAGCCCTTCAAATACTTCAAGAGAGCAATCCTCCCCCCCCCTCGACCTCCTCTTCTCCAGACAAAACATTCCCAGGTCCCTCAGCCTTTCCTCACAGGGCTTGGTCTCCAGGCCCCTGATCATCCTCGTCGCCCTCCTCTGCACCTGCTCCATTCTGTCCACATCCTTTTGGAAGTGAGGCCTCCAGAACTGCACACAAAACTCCAGGTGCGGCCTGACCAGAGAGGTATATTTAAGCCTCTGAATGTACTGGAAGGTCCCGAGAATTCTTCCTATCCTGAGCTGCAGAAGCAGCGTTAGACAAAGTCTCTTTCTGCACCCATCATGTTGCTGTCAGAAAAACAGAGACATTCATTTCCAGGGGAGTGTCAAAAACTGTTCATTGCTGTTACCAGGGAAACGGGTTTGCCCCTTATTGCACACAGCATTTCCACACAGCGATCGCGGCCTAGGCGTGGAGACCCATTATATACCCGAGAACAAAAAGTTGAAGAGGTGAAGGTGATTGCTACCAGGAGACGCAGTGAGGAGAAATCAACTCCTACCCCGGCTCATACATACCTGTAGAAGTTCCTACGGTCATCTGAACGAGAGTTCCTGAACCCCTTTAGGGATGCAAACCCAACAGAAACAAGAAATCATAAACAGCATCTGGGGGAAAACATCAGAAATAGAGGAATTCCCAAGGCCCTTAGCCAGCCCTATGAGGAAAGGCTAAGGGCCTTGGGAAGGTTTAGTGTGGAGAAGAGGAGATTGATGGGGGGCATGATCGCGCTCTTTAAATATTTGAAAGGATGTCATTTGGAGGAGGACCAAGGAGCTGTTCCAGTTGGCAGCAGAGGAGAGGACCCGAAGCAACGGGTTTAAATTACGTGCAGAATAGGGTTGCCAAGTGGTTTTTGAGCTGCAGCGGGGGACTCCCGGCTGGTGGCTGGAGTGCGCGCATGCGCGCACTGCACGTACGTCACCCAGAAGTGACATGACGTCACCCAGAAGTGACGCTGGACACACTGGGGGCGGGGCCACAACCATCCGAGGGGAAACCATAGAGTTTTCCCTCAGATGAACGTGGCCCCGCCCCCAGCGTGCCTGCCATGGTCGCGTCACTTCCGGGTGACGTGCACGTCGGGGTGGGGTTTCCCCTGGGGCCCAATCCACTGGCGGCGGAGAACGGGCCTCTGGGGCGGGGGTTTCCCCGCCCGCCGGGGGGACTTGGCAAGCCTAGCGCAGAAAGGTATTGGCTGGATATTAGGAAACACTTTTTCACGGTCAGAGTGGTTCAAAGATAGAATCAGCTGCCCAGGGAGGTGGTGAGCTCCCCTTCCCTGACAGCTTTCAAGAATAGGCTGGACGAGTATTTGTCAGAGATGCTTTAGGCTGGTCCTATGTTGGGCAGGGGGTCGGACTAAGTGGTCTGTATGGCCCCGTCCGACTCTATGATTCTATGAATTTGAGATTCTGAGCTTATTTTAGGGTCGACATACCTGAAGGACCACAAGTCTCCACATGTGCCCTTAAGAGCCTTGTGCTCTGCCGATCAAGATCTGCTGGTTGTCCCCGGCTCAAGGGAAGTCCGCTTAGCCTCGACCAGGGCCAGGTGGAACATGCTCGCGTGTGAGATCAGGGCCCTGCAGGACCTATCGCCGTTCTGCAGGGCCTGTAAAACGGAGCTGTTCTGCCAGTCCTTTGGTTGAGGCGGTGGGCGTTGTTATGTATTGGAAATCGCTTACATGAATCACCTCATTCACCTCCCATGTTAAGCTTGAGCCAGACGAAGGCTCCTAAACGCTGGAACGCTATTGGTCGCTCTACAACAAGCGACCAATCTGAGAAGGACTAATTCCTGAGCGGGAAGAACTTTCATTGGTCCTTATCCACACAACCGCATTGGTTGATATTTGTAAATAGGCGTGGCTACATTAGCCGGGAAGGTTTAAAAGGAGCCTAGCTCCTAATGTTAAGTGTTCTGGTTATGAATGCGTTTAAGTGCTTGTTCGTTACTTCAATAAAGCTGAATCACTTTGCTGAAATCACTCTCCGGATCTTTGTTAGCGGCGATCTAACAGGCGTCCAGTGGAAAAAGCCGGCCTCCCCTGCTAAAGGCCACCAACTGTGGCCCAGTTCAACTAGACCTCAGAGACCCAATGACACCAGCTCTGGAGACTGTGGGCACAAACAAATAGTGTTGTCTAAATTATTGTTCTTAACTGTTTTAATCTGATTCTTAATGTATTTATATTGGACTGCTGGATGGCCTTGTGATCCTCCCTGAGCCCACTTGTGGGGAGGACGGAATATAAATCTGGGAAATAAACAAATAATTCAGGGTTAGGACATCCCTGAAGATTTAGGGATAGACCAGTGTGAGGTTGGGGTCTCAGGAGGGGAAGGACATCAGCAGGGTATAATAATGCCAGAAAGTCCACCTTCCAAAGCAGCCATTTTCTACAGCAGAACTGATCCCTGCCTGGAGGCTGGCAACCAGTGTTCCCTCTAAGCTAAGTTAGCATGAGCCAGCTCACAGTTTTTTAGCCTCCGGCTCACACATTTCTGTCCCAGCTCAGGAAGGAGGGCTCCAGAGCAGACCGATTTACGCAGTATAGCCAAATCGCTCGCTCACAACTTTAATGCCTGTAGCTCACAAAGTAGAATTCTTGCTCACAAGCAGAGGTCATTTCGTGGGGGATCGTGGGGGATCGCAGTTCCCCCGGGTGAGGTACGGGGGGCGGGGCACATGACGAAGCCTCGCCCCCTGCTTCCGGCCGCCCTGCTTCCGGCCCTCATTCAGCCAGGAGGAGGCAGGAGAAGAGGGAGGGTAAGTTGCTTCCTCCCTGCCTCTCCCCACCCCTGCCTGCCTGGGGCCAGAGAGGGCCTTTGCGGGGCTTCCTTGTACTCCCGCCGGCCTTGCAGGTCCACTGCTGGGCCCCTCATGGGGCTCGGCAGGGGG
>NW_015173684.1:1244277-1244630 GCF_001447785.1 Gekko japonicus | reverse complement strand
AATGAGTTATGCTAATGAGTTCCCCTAGCTCTTTTTCTACGAAATGACCCCTGCTCACAAGACTCCACAGCTTAGAGGGAGCATTGCTGGCAACCCTATGTTTCATTTGGCATTTAAAACATGTAAATGTGTTGTCTAGATCTGCATTTTATTGTGAAGACTGTTCTTGTAAAAATGTCCCTTAGTGGAAAAACGGAATAAAGCAAAGTCAGGATGCAGTAAAGATTGCTGGGTCCCAGAGGCTAAGAAGCACCTGGAGACCCTGGCTGCCAAATCTAGCCCACTGATTCTTTCTGCCTCGCCTTTTCAATAAGACCTTTCCCTCCGCACATGCTCCTTTAACCTGCTCTCCT
>NW_015173684.1:1191531-1244258 GCF_001447785.1 Gekko japonicus | reverse complement strand
CAGTAGAGGCTCACGAGGCCGAAGTTGGTTCCTTATTCCCTGTTCCTTATTCATTCTGTATTCGTCGTGACTTATTCATGAATTCAACCCAAAACACTGAGGAGTGTTTGAAAGCTCTGAACCCCAAAATAAGGTCTGGACCACCACACATCATACATCCCCAGGTTCACAGCTCTCCCCTTCGGGAGGAGATATCCTGTTTCCTGGTCCAAAGCACGGTTCAAAAAAGATTTGAATAAGGAACTGGTTTGACTGCTTGCCCTCTGCATCCCAGAATAAGGTTTGGGCTGCCACATGTCATACACCACCATGGTTCTTTTCAGCAGACATTCCCCTTCGAGGAGACATATGCTGTTTCCTGGTCCAAAGCACGCTCCTAAGAACATAAGAACATAAGAGACGCCAGTGTTGGATCAGGCCAAAGGCCCATCCAGTCCAACACTCTGTATCACACAGTGGCCAGAAATACCAGTGCCATCAGGAGGTCCACCAGTGGGGCCAGGACATTAGAAGCCCTCCCACTGTTGACCCCCCCAAGCACCAAGAAGACAGAGCATCACTTGCCCCAGAGCCCCTATCTATGTTGTTGTTCAGTCGCACAGTCGAGTCCGACTCTTCGCGACCCCATGGACCAGCTCCCGCCAGGCCCTCCTGTCTTCCGCCGTCCTCTGAAGTTGGCTCAATTTCATGTTCGTTGCATCGATGACACTGTCTAACCATCTCGTCCTTTGCCGTCCCCGTCTTCTTTGACCCTATCTATACCTTGTGGCTAATAGCCACTGATGGACCTCTGCTCCGTATGCTCCTAAATATAATAAATGTGGCTTGTGTGAGCTGAAAGGTAGCAGACAGTAGGGTTACCAACTCTGGGTTGGGAAATACCTGGAGGTTTTGGAGGTGGAGCCCGGGGAAGGTAAGTTTGGGGAGGGGAGGGACTTCAACAGGTATAGTGCCATATAACCCACCCTCCAAAGCAGCCATTTTCTCATGGGGAACTGATCTTGGGTGTTTGGAGATCAATTGCAATAGTGGGAGATATCCAGGTGCCACCTGGAGGCTGGAAAGCCTAGCAGACAATCCGAAGACAGACACAGGCAAGGCCTTGAAGTAGGGACAAGGCCAAAATGTAACAATTCTGTATAGGGATGGGCACGAACCAGCTGAAAAGCCAAAGTTCCTTGTAGTGTATTCTGAAGCTGCCAGGAATACCTAAGATGTAATGTGAAACATCTCATTGGGAAGCAATGTTAAGCTTCGTCTTGAACAGGGATTGAAGTCCAAGACTAATGCGACCAATCAGGTTCAAATGTATATAAGCGGGAAAGATTCTGATTGGTCCTTATTCGCTCAACCTGATAGGTTGATGACTGTATAGTAGGTGTGGCTACATTAGCCCGGAATGTTTAAATACCGAGCAGCTGCAATGGAAAGCTGTTCGGGCTATGAGGAGTTGTACCGTGTTAGAGAAATTGATCGTCGAGCTTTACCTGAGTTTTTGCTGAAATCACTCTCTGACTAATTTGTTAAGTGCGGACTTAACATTCCTCATGAATTTTAGCTGGTTTGTGACGCAATGTTCACAAACTGAAGAACCGCCACCAACCTTTATGAATTTTGATGCAATTCGTGGAGATTTGTGGCTTTTGGCAGTTTGCAGAAAGCAGAGGGTGAAATGGCTCCCCACCATTTAAACCAAACAGTTGAGTGGCTGGGCCACCACTCAGCTGTTTAGTTTAAATAGCCCCCTGCTTTCTGCTCCCTGCGAAAAGCAGAAAGCGGGGTTTAAACTTTAAATGGCTCACAAACCGATACAAACCAGATCAGTTCGCAAACCAGCCTCCTAGTTCGTTATTGGCTCGTGGTTCGGTTCATGGTTCAGCCACGAACCGAATGGCGAAATGCGCTTCGTGCCCATCCCTAATTCTGTATGTTAAAAGATTCGGGGATGGAAAGAGAATGATCCAGTACTGAAAGCAAGTCATTGTCTCAGCTCCAGACGCTTGGCTCCGAGTTCAGCAGCAGTTCAGAAATTATCTCTTTAGAGGGTAACAGAAAAATTTGATCTTCCAGATGCAATGTTTTGAGATCGAAAGTTTCCAGTGCAGTGAGCATGTCCGAATTGTCCCACGGGTCATTCAAACTGAAAGGAGTTAATGGAACAAAACTCTTGAATGCTCTGAACTTTAAAAATAAAGGCAGTGGGGGACGGCATTGCTTCATTCCCACACAAAAAGCTAGCCGTCTCTCTGCTCAGAAAGATCTTCCATCTTCACTCCAGGGCAATTTTCGGCTTTATTGTACCATAAATAGAAAATTCCCCAGGTTTTGGACAAGTCATTGCGTAATGGGTTGAATTGTTACAGGTGTTTCCTGTGCCGAACTCCTCTGGGCACATAAGCAAACGTTGAATTTCTAGGAGCACAGAGCATTTCTCCGAAAAGCATGATTAATGTGGACTTCATAGTCAGACTTGTGGCATTTGAGCCAAAGGCCAAAATCTGACACAGAATTAAGTATGGCTGAAGGCCGGTAACTGGGTTTAAGCACACAAAGCTCCACATTGGACCCTGGCCAACATCCCTTGCAGGCTGGGGGATTTTTCTTACCTCCAGGCATTATGTGGATCTCAGAAACCTCTAAAAAGGAATTTTGAAAGAGGCATGTTCTAAAATTGCCAGCCGAAATGTTGCCCCATGGAAATAGGAGGGTTTTTACCCCCAGACCCTGATTCATCACCTTTACCCCTCTCAATGAGCACTAGGGATGCCAGCCTCCAGGTAGGGCCTGGGGATCCCCAGGAATTTCAGTGCTTCTCCAGCCAAGCCAAGCATGGGGTTCCCAACACTGCCTCAGCGAGTGCTAGGAGATTTGAGGGGGGAGTTCGTGGGGAGAGTGGAGTTTGAGGAAGATATGATGTCACTTCCTGGTGATGCTCTAGCCCAGGGGTGTCAAACTCATTTGTTATGAGGGCTGGCTCTGAGATAAATGAGACTTTAACACACAAATACATACAGACATAAATGAGACCTTGTCGGGCCGGGCCATGTGTGTCATAAAATGTAATGCCAGGTAGCGGAGATATAAGTGGCTTCATGTGCTGGTCAAGAACATGAGAAGGCATCCTGACACAGACTGATGGCTATGTGTTTGTCTACAAAACTTCTTCCCCAGAGAAATAACTACAACTTCCTACAAAGGAAATGTGCTGGGTGAACTTGGTCTGGACACGCACTCAGCCTAATCCACCTCACTGGCTTATTGTTATTCCTCCTCTAAAATAGTTCACATTGCTTTCTTACTGAGAAAGACTGGATCATGAGGGCATGAATACAGCGAAAAGGGGGAGAGAACCCAGTTGCACCCAGGAGAGCCCTGGCATAAGGAGCCCAACAAAACACACATACAGCATAAGGAGCCCAACAAAATACACACACACTGTAGCAAGGCACACAAAAGCTCATACCTTGAACAAAATTTTGTTAGTCTTGAAGGTGCCTAGTATTTCTGCGGTACGATTTAGGCAGTCCAGCAAAGCAAGCTCTCCCTCCTTCCCTCCCTCCCTCCCTTCAGGGAGGAGCCTCAGCCAGTGGAAGGAAAGAAAGGCTTCCCTTTGTCTCCTGTAGGATTGAGGTAGCCTGGCTAGTTCCCTCCCGCCCCCTGGGAGGAGGAGGGGAAGGAGCCTCAGCCAGTTCTTTACCAGACTGTCTCAATTGCACAGGAGAGGCTTGCCTATCTATCTTTCCTGTGTGACTGAGAGAGTCTGGTAAAGCAAGTTGTGACGTGGCAGCTGCAGCGAACTGGAAAAGGAAGCAAGAAACAGCCAGGGCCTTGCGGGCCGGATTTCAGCCCTCCAAGGCCTGATCTGACCCTCGGGCTGCATGTTTGACACCCCTGATCTAGGCTGCTCCTCTTATTCTCTATGGTCTTTACCAGAGAGATTAGGGCATGGAGTGTTAAGTCGTGCGCTTAACAAAGAGTCGGAGAGTGATTCAGCAAGAATTGCGGTTTATTCTTCAGCTCAGTTACTTCTCCGTTGCGGTACAACAATCGCCAGCCAGAACCCATCACAGATCAGAAACAATAAATACACTGGCTTGTCTATATTTAAACACTCCCGGCTAATGTAGCCACACCCCCTGTACAGATAACAACCTATGAGGTTGAAGATACAATGCCCAATCACAAGCGGTCCCGCTTTGCAACGTGATTGGTAGACACTCCCTGGGCTAGGACTCCTATTGGTTACATTAGGATCCTAGCCCAGGCTGAAGCTTAACATTAAGTTTCAATGAGGTGATTCGCATGTCAGTATTTACATTCAAGTCAATACATAACAAATCCCTCCCCCCTAAGCAAAAACACTATGTACAATCATAATCGCTTAGGTAGGTGGGCACTCTGCGCACTCTCTGAGACCTCCGCGGCAGAGGAGGTTCAGGGCACTTCTGAATTGGAGGCACACTGCTTGACTCACTTTCGAGTGGGTCAGGTACGCTTTCATCCCTTGCAGTGGGTCCAAGAGTAGGGGTCTGCCCTCCCTCAGGGACAGTACTGGGCTCGGCAGGCTCGGCAGTACTCACCTCTGGCAGAGGTATGGGATGGTCCTCGGGGTCGGAAAACTCAGACGGCTGCGAGCTGGGGCGGCCAGTTGCCCACCGCTGCCTTAACTGGTCAGTGTGTCGCCTCCACTTGCGCCCGTCCGCAACCTGGACAACGTACATGCGGGAGCCCACTACCTCAGTAATTGTGGCTGGAAGCCACGAATGTCCCCCGGCATAGTTCTTCGCAAAGACCGTGTCCCCACATTCGTAAGTGCGGACCTTTGAGGGAACACTCTGCTGCTGGGGCCTCAAGTCGTTGAGGTCAGGATGCAAGCGATCCAGCAACGACGCTAGGCGTCGCCCCATTAACAACTCGGCTGGGCTGCGGCCCGTAGCCGAACATGGAGTTACGTGCTGGCGCAGGAGAAACGACGCCAGTTTCACTCCCCAGTCCCCGGATGTCAGCTTTGCAAGCGCATCTTTGGTCGTGCGGACCATTCTTTCTGCCTGGCCGTTAGAGGCAGGGTGGAACGGGGCAGAAGTCATTTGGCGTATCCCATTGTTAGTTAGGAACTGTACAAATTCGGCAGAAACAAATTGAGCGCCGTTATCGCTCACTAAAACATCAGGCAACCCATGTGTGGCAAAAAGACGGCGCAACACATTAATTACAGCAGTGGAAGTGGTGGTAGACATTGGCGCCACTTCCAACCATTTTGAAAATGAGTCCACAACAATTAAGAACATTTGCCCTTGTACCGGGCCCGCCAGGTCGATGTGTAGCCTTGACCAAGGCTTTCCCGCCGATTCCCACTTTTGCGGATAGGCGGTTGGTGGGTCGGCCCTCGCCTGCTGGCATGGCGTGCACCCCCGAACCCACTCCTCAATGTCAGCGTCCAACCCGGGCCACCACACATATCCCCGGGCCAGAGCTTTCATATGTACCATACCGGGATGGCCCTCATGAAGTGATTTCAGCACTTTTTCGCGCCAGCGATGAGGCACAACCACCCGGTTTCCCCACAGTAGACAGCCCTTGGATACGGACATCTCGTTTTCCCGCATTTTATACGGTTTGAATTCCGGCTCTAAAGTCCCTGCCGGCCACCCCCTCCACACCCAGTTTAGAACACGACTGAGCACAGAGTCTCTTGCTGTCGCAGCAGCAATGTCCTTCACTGACACGGGTGCCTCCGGCAGTTCCTCAATAGCCAGAACTGAGCAAGCAGGAGCAGGGTCCAAGTCCTGGCCGGGCAGAGGGCAGCGGCTGAGCGCATCAGCGTGTCCAATTGCCTTACCCGGCCGGTGTTCCAAGTCGAACTCATATGCTGAGAGGAACAATGCCCACCGCAACATGCGAGCGGACATAACATCAGGGAGTTGCCGGTCCTGGGCAAAGATCCCTAGCAAGGGCTTGTGGTCCGTTACCAAAATGAAACGCCTTCCAAACAGAAAGTCATTAAACTTTTTAACAGCAGAAACAAGCGCCAAAGCCTCTTTATCAATCTGCGCGTAGTTTTTCTCTGCTGCTGTCAACGACCTGGAATAGAACGCTACGGGGGCCTCCCGTCCGTCCGGCATAACATGGCTCAGAACCGCCCCCACCCCATATGGGGACGCATCAGCAGCCAACACCAGTAGCTTGTTCTCATCATAATGAGTCAGCACAGCATCTGATGACAGTAATTCTTTCACCCCCTTAAACGCTCGCTCATGCTCGGGGCCCCACTTCCACTTGGAGTCCTTGTGCAGGAGGTTATGCAATGGGGCAGCCACTGACGCCTTATGGGGCAAAAAGGCGTGGTAAAAATTAAGGAGTCCTAAGAAGGACTGGAGCTCCTTGTTCCCCTGTGGCCGTGGTGCATGCTGTATTGCGGATACCTTATCGTTTGTGGGGTGGACCCCGAACTCATCCACCCGGAATCCCAAGAATTCAACACTATGGACCCCCACCAGGCATTTGGACTTTTTTACCTTAAGCCCCGCATCGGAAAAACGCTTGAGCACCTCCCTAACTCGGTGCAACAATTCATCTTCGGATTTGCCCGCTATTAGCACATCATCAAAATACGGCACCGTGCCAGGCACCCCCCTCAGTAACCCCTCCATGAGACTTTGGAAAATCCCCGGTGCGACATTCACTCCGAATTGGAGTCGGTTCACTCTGAACGCCCCTCTGTGCGTTACTATAGTTTGAGCTTCAGCCGCCTCCTTTGTTACTGGGAGTTGTTGATATGCCTGGGCTAGGTCGAGTTTGGCGAATATCTTGCCCCCTCCCAGTGACGCCAAAACGTGGCTGATGACCGGGACAGGGTACGAATGCTGCTGCAAGGCTTTGTTAATGGTGCACTTGTAATCAGCGCATATCCGAATTGACCCGTCAGGTTTAATAGGAGTTACTATGGGAGTTTCCCATTTGCCAAAAGGCACTGGTTCCAATACCCCTTGCTCAACCAACTTATCGAGTTCGGCCTCGATTTTTGCCTTGAACGGAATGGGCACCTTCCTGTATTTAAGGCGGATAGGCCTAACACCAGGATCCAAGTCAAAAGACACTGGGGGACCGTTATACCTTCCCAAACCACCCCCAAACACTTCAGGAAATTCAGAATATAATACAGCCCATTTATTTTCCACAACAGTATGGGTGTCTTCTTTTGGTGCGGCTCGGGGGCGTCGGGGCCGGGGGGGAGATGAAACTGGTGGAGACTTGTTCGCGGCTCTGCATACCCGGGCAACATGCCCCCGCTTTCCGCACTTCCGGCAGTCGAGGTCTCTCGCCCAGCAACGCTCGCGCCGATGTTTCCCGCCACAGCCGACGCACACTGAGCCCTCAGGAGGTTTCCGTTGGGTCCGCTTGGACGTTCCCGCCTTCACTTTGCAGACGTCATCATCGGAGTCGCTGCTTGCGTCGTTAGCCCTCTGCTGGTGGACGCGTTGATCAGCCGTTGCGACCCGTTGTCTCACCTCCCTGGTTGATCTGTCAGCAGCTTCCGCGGCGACAGCCTCGGCATAGGCGATGGCCCACGTTAAGGTAGTTCTTGCGAACAGGCGTTGCTGCAGTCTCTCGTCTCTCAGACCACAGACGAGGCGATCTCGGAGGGCCTCCTCCACATTCGTGAAGTTGCAAGGCCGCGCTGCCTTGCGAAGAGCTGCAACGTACTCAGCTATGGGCTCGTTCGCATTCTGACCCCGCTTGTAAAAAGCGTGCCTGCAGGCGATTTCCGACGGCTGTGGAGAGAAATGTGATTTCAGCTTGTCTGTCACATTTTTAAAGGATACGGATTTGAGGTCATCTGGTGCCACCAGTGACCGGGCGATGTCAAAAACGCTCTTTCCACACGAGCTGAGTAGAGTCGCCCTCTTCTTCTCCTCCGTCGTGATGTCATTCGCCTCCAGATGGAACTCAAACCTTGTGAGGTAGGAGTCCCAGTCTTCAGTAGTTGGGTCGAAGCATTCGAACTTCTGGCTGCTAGCGGCCATCGTTATGCGCACAGGCGGAGCCACCAGAGCGGGTGGAGCCTGCGTCTGGCCGGCCTCGGCGATCTCCTCGTTGTCCGACATGGGGTCCGTTCTAGCGGGGCTGCCTACCCGCACTAGCATCCCACCTTCGTCGCCAATTTGTTAAGTCGTGCGCTTAACAAAGAGTCGGAGAGTGATTTCAGCAAGAATGCGGTTTATTCTTCAGCTCTCAGTTACTTCTCCGTTGCGGTACAACAATCGCCAGCCAGAACCCATCACAGATCAGAAACAATAAATACACTGGCTTGTCTATATTTAAACACTCCCGGCTAATGTAGCCACACCCCCTGTACAGATAACAACCTATGAGGTTGAAGATACAATGCCCAATCACAAGCGGTCCCGCTTTGCAACGTGATTGGTAGACACTCTCTGGGCTAGGACTCCTATTGGTTACATTAGGATCCTAGCCCAGGCTGAAGCTTAACATTAAGTTTCAATGAGGTGATTCGCATGTCAGTATTTACATTCAAGTCAATACATAACATGGAGGCCATTTTATCTCCTGCTTGTTGGTTCCTTGGGGGTGTGGGAAATTGGGGCTGGCCAGGTAATTCCCCTCCCTGGGCAGGGAAGTGAGTTCCGGCAATTTCCAACCTGGAGCTAGCAACACTGCTTGCACTGGAATTTCATGGCAAAGGGGCTTCCAGGAAATCCCTGGAGATTTTGGGGTGGAACCTGAGGAGAGCGGGGTTTGAGGAGGGGAGGGACTTCAATGGGGCATAATGTCATAGAGCCCGCCTTCCAAAGCAGCCATTTTCTCCAGGGAAATTTACTTACGTTGCTTGGAGATCAGTTATAACCCCAGAATATCTCCATCCACCACCTGGAGGTTGGCAACCCATCGCAAGGGCTTTGTGGTCCCATTTTTGTTGCCTTCGCAGTGAGATGCATGTCAGGCGTGTGAGTCTAAAAGACACCTCATAAAAAGGATCCATGTGAGCTTATTTCCATACTTTTGTTAGCTGCAAATACTTTTGTTAGCTGTAATAGCTACATATTGGAAAATGCCAAATCTTCCTTCAACAGACTCTTGGCATGCTAAAATTTGGGAATATGCTAAAATGGACAAAATAATGGAAGGAATTCAAAGATCAGAAAACCCCAAGGCTAACTCTGATTACCTGGAGAAATTGTACCCCTTCTTGGAAAAATGTTTTGATCGAGAAAATCCAAATTCATTTGAAAATAATAGAAACAGTGAATGTATTGCCCTGTTGTTGAATGCGTGTTAATATTGTAAACAGTTATGTAGTGAAAACAGTGAAAAGATCTCCTCTTGGGGTTTTAGTTTAGTGTGGTTTGCTTTCCTTTATCCTTAGTTGTAGCCCCTTCCCTAATATTTCTTTGTAGTTTTTGTAGTATTTGCAAAATAAAAAAATATCCCTACAGGGATTTTAAAAAAAAAAGTCCAATAAAAATATTAAGAATAAATAAATAAAAAGGATCCAAAGTTTGGATTGTGGTTTGGTTGCAATCTGGCTACAAATGAACGTTTTCACTGCTTGGAAAAAGAAAGTGGTGAGCGTGTGAAAAAAGAAAAAGCGGGGGGGGGGGGGAAGGTACGCAAAAGATGTCGCCCTTGCCAGTGTTGAAACCCCCCATTTGAGAAACTGGAACTGAGAAACAGGGTTTGGGATGAATCAAACGACATGCCGTATCTCACCGGGGGCAAGAAGTCAAGGGCTACCAGCCAACTTTTCCACACAGCTGTCGGAGCCGCTGCCTTAGTTTGAATTTCGCTGGTACGCTGTGTGACACCCACTACCTATGCCCAACACAGAACATGTCTTGTTTTCATACAAGTTCTTGGCCGTGCCTCCACTCCTGACGTTGGGGCCACAGACGGAGGGAAGAGGGAAACCTGCAGTTGCCCAGCTTGACGGAATTAAAGCTGGAAGGCCTTCTGTCAACATAGGCATCTCCTTCGGCCTAGGCTTTCCCCCCCCCCCCCCCCACCGCCCATCCTGTTTCTGCCGATCATCTGTTCTTTATATGGGGGAAAACAGGAGAAAAGGAAGAATTATGAGGAGAGAATGAATGAACCAGCTGTGAGGAACAAGCTCCCTTCCCCTCGCGTGGACCACACAAGGGTTTGCTGAGGTGAGCTTCATCATAGAGAAGAGACGTTCTGGGGGGGGGGGGGGGAAGGGAGGACACAGAGGTGAGGCCCAAATACTTGTCTGCAGCGTCCTCCCCCACATGAGAAACTGTCCCGTTATTATCAAGGGGAAGATGAGATGCAGTGTGGTACCGTGGGTGTGTCGTTCCATAGCCAAGTCATATGACAAAATCAGTGAACACATGAAACTGCCTCAGCCCCGTAGCCAGAAATTCTGGCTCGGTGGGTCACGGGCAAATTTTGTGGGGCAGCAGGGGAGGGGGCATGCCTCACAGCCATCAAGTCACAGCCAATTTACAACAACCCCAGACCGGGATGGTTAAATGTTTCCCCACTGGTTTTTGAATGTTGTGGTTTCTAATGGCAGATGTAGTTATGTCCAATGTTCCCTCTAAGCTGTGGAGTCTTGTGAGCAAAAATTCTACTTTGTGAGCTACTGGCATTAAAGTTGTGAGCGAGCAATTTGGCTACTGCATAAATTAGTGTGCTCTGGAGCCATCCTTCCTGAGCTAAGGCAAAAGTGTGTGAGCTGGAGGCTAAAAAACTGTGAGCTAGCTCACACTAACTCAGCTTAGAGGGGACACTGGCTTATGTTCATTTATTCTTTGCATCCTCCTGGACTGAATCCTCCTGGACAGAATTGAGACCTAGGTTTCCTGTCTCATTACCAGTGCTGGTATCTCCATGCCTACTACCCCACTGCATGTCACACCTAATCCTATCAAGCTTGCTATTGTTATTCACCTGCTATTGATGTCAAATAGATTGGCACAGTCATAAGACAATACAAACCCCCCAAAAAACCTGTGAAAAAGTGACGCTTAATAAATTTCTTTAAAGAATCAATTATACAAAAAGTGAACAATAATAATATACATAATAATAGAAAAATATGATGGTGATCTCCGGAATGTCTTGCCGTTTCGAAGGTAGATCTTCTTCCGAACAAAGATGTGAGACAAATACTGTCTCTCAGTAATTCATTTCCTCTGGTGACGTTTCAAAGATATCAATGACGATTTTCAATGTTCATAATAGCTGTAATATCTAATGGAGCCTACCATGGGCTATTGGTATCTCCATGCCTACTACCCCACTGCATATCACACCTAATCCTATCAAGCTTGCTATTGTCATTCACCTGCTATTGCCATTCGGCATCTGAAATGACCTTTATAATGTTTATATCTCTGGTATCTTGTGTTCCATTTTACGGCATGCTTGGTTCGGCTCGACAAAGTGACATTTGTGTCAGATCCGGCCCTTGTGATGAATGAGTTCGACACCTCTGCCATAGAGTTTTTCGGGGAAAGAGAAGATCAGAGGTGATTTGCCGTTGCTTGCCTCTGTGTAGTGACCCTAGACTTCCTTGGTGGTCTCCCATCCAAATACTAACCAGGGCCGGCCCTGCTTAGCTTCCAAGATCTGGTGAGATCAGGTTCGCTTGGGCCATCTAGGGCAAAAGTTGAAGAAACTGGAAGGCAGATGATAAAAAACATGTGAAGCAACGGGGTATATTTTACCGGCATTAAAAAATGATCGTGAAATCCTGAAACCACTTTCCTGCTCAGCAGGACTCTGAGTAGACCTGTTTAGGACTGCACTGAAAGTGGTGGAAAGACATTTAAAGTTTTTGAAGCCTTGGAAGAAATGTTGGGAGAAGAAAACCATCGCTGGTTTCCTACAACAAGCTAGGCCAGAATGAACCCCCACCCTCCCCAATTCATCTCATCCAGGCCATAAAAAATGGCCCTTGCTCATTAAAATTGATCCTCAATTGCTCAGCTCAAGCTTCCGGCCTGCCGAGTGAAGTTTGTGGCGTTTCGCTGAGATTTGTTAATACAGAGATGTATTTTGAATGCAAGGCAATCAATTAATTAATGGAGTCACTGGGTTAGAGCCAGCTGTTTAATTGACTGAAAATTTAATTAGTTGACAGCACTAATAAAACCAGGCTGAGACTTTTCAAAAATGAAAATGTCAGACTTTGCGGCAGCTACTCGGTGAATCGGACATGGCGGAAGGAACCGGAGCCAGATATTTCTCGTCCCCGATTGACCCAACCTCCGGCCGTATGCCTTCACGCTAGCCGAATTTTCTCCTCCGTCTTTCTTATTGCATAAATATAGGTCAGTCAGACAACATGGCTCCAATCGGCAAATCTGTCTCAGGAGCCAAGCTCCCAGCCTCACAAATGTGGAATTTATCAAGCCCAGGAACGCCAGCCCATTATTAGCCGGTTCGAAGCTTATAAAAACAAAGACTCTGTAAGGCAAACCATGATAAATAATGTTGTGAGTCTCTCGCAGTAATGTGGTACGATAACATGGGGTCTTAGCGATGAAAGCCCGTGTAATGTCTTGCCAGGAAGATTAAGTACAATCGTTGCGTGTTAGGCGGTCTGTTTTATAATGTGTTTCATTCCCTACTTGTTGTGGGGCACCGGGGGGGGGGCGCAGGGGGAGGAGGCATATTATCCTTGCACAAAGTAACATTGGACTCTGTTCAGAGCACACTGTGAATTTTCGTGGCTTTCTGTCTTCGTAAGCGTGCTGTGCAAATTAGGTATCTTCAAAAGTGTGGGGCCGAACCCCTATGGATTCTTCTTTGCTTATGAGGAAGGCTTCATAGTACCTTCCAAAA
Source organism: Gekko japonicus (assembly GCF_001447785.1). NCBI lineage: Eukaryota > Metazoa > Chordata > Lepidosauria > Squamata > Gekkonidae > Gekko > Gekko japonicus. Next base: position 1,231,430 of record NW_015173684.1, on the reverse strand, counting down.
CTTAGAACTGTAACCCTACACATAGTTAAAGCCAAATTATACATTACGTCTTTTCATTTGTTTACATGGATATTTCTGTGTTCCCTTCAGCCACGCAGCAGCTGTGGGTACCTGACTTCCCCCCTTTTTTTAAAAAAAAGGAGAGCCCAGATGAGCTCAAAATGGTGCCATGGGGAGATGCGGCTCCTACCTCCCCCCAAGAGGTTTTCTTATATAAAAACCATGCTGGGGGGGAGTTACTTTGCCAACTTTGCTGCTCCACATGCAGATACTTCATGAACAGAGGCCGAGGCCTTCCCCGGATGTTGCCTCCTGGCACTGGGATTCAGGGGTTGATTGCCTCTGAACATGGAGGTTCCCTTTAGTCACCAGAGAAGGTGTGTGTGTTAGCCCAGACGTTCATATTGGGCTATTTCTGAACTATAATATATGGAATAAAGCTTGATGCAAAGGGCTAATAAAAGAGACTGTGAAATAAAGAGTTCAACTTGAGGGCACCCAGAGATGCTGCCAGCTGAGGTCGATAATCCACTGAGCTAACATCGTTCCAGAAGGGGCCCCAGAGTCTTCAGCTCATCATGTATGTGCAAAAAGAGAGCCTACAGCAAACACAGAAAACTCATTAGTTAGCCCAGACCGCATGTCGCCAAATAAGAGGTTTAAGTTCGGGGTTCCCCCACTGCCAGACTACAATAAGAGGTTCATTCCACATGGCTACAGATGAGTCAGCGCTACTGGCCTCCCTGCACGTACCTCTTGCCCCCACCCAGATACCACCTCTCAGGTTAATCAATAGATTGAAGATTGACCCCATAGCCAATCCCTGACCCTTGGGGTAGGGCCACCTGGTAATCTGCTTGGGCCCACCCTCTCCCTGCTCGCAAGAGACCTTAAAACATAGAACACAGGGCAGCCACGCCATCTTACCTTTTACCTACGACTCCTGTATGTCTGCTTCTCCTCTCAAATCCAGCTTTCTGTACTGAATTCCCTGCCTTGCTTTACCTTAGTCTGCAGCTAAGGCAATACACGTGTTCTCAGCTGGTCTGGTTACACGTGCTTCTACCATTTTCTTCCCCTCCTACCCTCCTTCCCGCTGGAAGCTTTAGGAGCAGCGCTACGCCTGAGGTAAATATCTCCCCTCAACGATACAACCTGCTAATGCGACCATGCTTTACCAAATCTATCTGTTTTACTTAGTTCTTGATGTGTGTATGTTATTGTGTGCTTTGAATGATATCTAGTAAACCAAAGTACATTTTACTTCTGTCTCTGTCTCTTCATTGAAACGTATTGGCGCAGCCCATCCTCCGTAGACACTGACCAGAATCCCTATTAATACACTGTACCAATTGTCTCTCCTAAAGAGCAATTCAGCTAACATGTGTGTGTGCGGGGGTAGGGTGGCCAGCTCCAGGTTGGAAAAACCCCAGAGATTTGGGGGTTAAGCCTGGGGAGGACAGGCACCTCAGTGGGGTACAATGCCCTGGAGACCACCCTTCCAAAGCATCCATTTTCTCCAGGTCTTATGTATTGGGACTGAATCATCCCTGACTGAATCACCCCCGAGACTGGCTGAGCTTGGAGCACAAGAACAATAGCCTGCCAGGATTCTGAAAGCGACCAATCTAGTAGTAATATTATGTAAATAGCCTATCACTGGGAGTGGGGTGTGTTTGGGCGTGGCAATTGCATGCCATTTAGCAGAGCTGAGGCTCTGGGGTCTTGTCCTGCTGTTGCTGAAATCACAAATAAAGTTGAGCTGATCGCTAGACTCGAGCCTGCTCATCCATGGAACCCACTATTTAACACCAGGGAAGTGGTCTCTGTTGTCTGGAGATGAGCTATAATTCCAGGGGATCCCCAGGTCCCACATGGAGGCTGGCATCCCTACAGCAAGGACTCATTTGGACTTTCTGGACTGATAATATAGGAATATGCGCAGGCCGCATTTCTGTGTAACAACTAGAGTTGACAGATCCCTCTGAGCAGCCGGTGGGGAATGGAGGGTGCACTTACTGGGAGTGGGGAGCAATGCTGGAAATTAACACGGCATGCCTATGTGACCCGGAAGTGACGTAGGCGCTTTGGGGGGCGACGCTCTGGTTTTGGGGCAAAAACTCTATTGTAGAATTAGCTTCTGCCATTGAGTTTTGCCCCAGAACCAGAGCATCGCCCCCTGCAACATGCCTATGTCACTTCCGGGTCATGTAGGCATGTCATGTTAATTTCCGGCGTTCCTCCCTTGTGGGGGGTAATTCTGCCTTGCAGGGCAGCTGACCAGCGGTGGAGAGGTGGGGTCTGAAAGCGAGAGATCCCCGTCCCCACCAGGGGGTCTGGAATCCCTAGTAACAATGACACTTTCTCGTGCACACCTTTTGTGTATGCCTTATATATACAAGGACGAGGGTTTTAGGTCGAATAGTAATCCCTCCCCTAGCAATTATACACTGCCACCACCTCTTTCTAATCTCCCCGTGTTGGGGCATTCGCTCTATGATTTCAATCCCATTGATTTATTACAGCCTGAACGGGTCTCCAGGGATGTAATCCAAAACCATCGCCCTGTTATAAACTGTTCCAAAGGGATTTTGAAGAAATGTTTCCCCTGTTGCCATGGTTACATCTGCTAGAAATATAGGTTATTTTAGCATCACCCCTTATTTATCTTTTTGCAATTACGCCCACGCCCTCTCTTTCTTCCATCAAGGGCTCTCTCAGGAGGTCTTCCATCACAGGGTTGACCAGGCTCAGCCTCCCATAGTTTCAGTAAAGGCTGCAACCGTTAGGGGGATTCCTTAAATTCTGCTTTCTGCTGTACTGTGGCTCAAAAAGAAATGGAGTGAGGAGATCTGAAGGAGGAGGAGGATAACATTGGATTTTCCCCCATCCTTCACTACCCAAAAGAGTCTCATAGCAGCTTACAATCCCTTTCCCTTCCCCTCCCCACAACAGACACCCTGTGAGGTAGGTGGGGCTGAGAGAGCTCTTTCAAGGACTGCTCCTGAGAGACCAGCTCTGAGAGAACTTGTGACTGACCCAAGGTCACCCAGCTGGCTGCATGTGGAGGAGTGGGGAATCAAACTCAGTTCTCCCAGATTAGAGTCCGTGCTCCTAACCACTGCACTAAACTGGCAGGGTGTGGGTGGGGTGGGGTGCTGGTGTCCAAGCCTACTGATTTATTACTCCTTGCCATTAAAAAGCAAGGTTTCCATTCGTTTCCTTATTGTGGCCCTATCAAGAAATGCATTTTTGGGGTAGAGGCCTTACCTGAGAAAAACCTTTACCAGGAGGTTTAAAAAGTTTTTATCTCTGGGCACAGAACAGGCAGAAAATGGGAAGTCAGTTCAATGGCTTTCTAGTCTCACTTCAGCAACCTCTTAAGAAATGCTAATAGGTCTAGCTATAGACAATAGGAGGGTCCAGTCCCGCCTCCAGAAGCAGGGGACTGAGTTTTGGAGGAATCAAGACTAGAAGGACTACAGGAAGAAATTTCAGGAGACTTCAGGACAAGTTCCTCTGACCCAGCCTGACCTGGTCAGTGGGTGGGGAAAAGAGAGATGATAAAATTCCTAGGAGCAAGGGCTCTTTGGTGCTGACTCCATCAGAGCAGACAGAACTCTTAACTGAGGTATGGAGGAGGAGGCATTATCCATGTGCTGGCCTGAAGAGCTGGAGGAAGCTGCAAGGTAATGGTCACTCTGTAGAGATCTGTAACGTTCTAAGCTTAGGAGCCTGCCCTATATTTAACAACAGACAGGGTGTACAAAAAGGGAGGGAGAGAGGAATGTCATTTTACCCTTGAATCCCTTGCTCAGTCTGGTGCTGTGCTAAGAGTATGCTTGTGAACATTTTCTTTTTGATAAATACTTTATAACTTTTAGAACATAAGAACATAAGAGAAGCCAATGTTGGATCAGGCCAATGGCCCCTCCAGTCCAACACTCTGTGTCACACAGTGGCCTAAAATACCAGGTGCCATCAGGAGATCCACCAGTGGGGCCAGGACACTAGAAGCCCTCCCACTGTTGCCCCCCCCAAGCACCAAGAATACAGAGCATCACTTGCCCCAGAGTGAGTGTTCCTATCTACACCTTGTGGCTAATAGCCACTGATGGACTTCTGCTCCAGATGTTTATCCAATTCCCTCTTGAAGCTGTCCATGCTTGTAGCCACCACCACCTCCTGTGGCAGTGAATTCCATGTGTTCATCACTCTTTGGGTGAAGAAGGACTTCCTTTTATCTGTTCTAACCCACAAGTTCTTGTCTTGTGAGAAAGGGAGAAAAGTACTTCTTTCTCTACCTGCTCTATCCCATGCATACTCTTGTAAACCTCGATCATGTCACCCCTCAGCCGTCCATGGGGTACAATGTCATAGAGTCCACCTTTTCTCCGAGTGAATTGGTCTATGTGGCCTGGAGATCCAGTGTAATCTGAGGAGATTTCTACCCTCCACCTAGAGGTTGGCTACCCTAATGCTACCTTCCCTCCCTTCTGATCTTACAGCCTCTATTTCATCATGGTTTATATTCCCTCCTCAGAGATGTCTGTTGTGTGTCTTGTGTTGCCGTTTGGCTTTGGTTTTGAAAATGGGCAAGCGGTGGACAAGCAGTCCCGATTCAGCTCTCCCAGTGAGGAAAGTCTGGGTCATGAGGAAGAAAGGAAAAACTGTGCTAAAGACGTGTAATGTTTTCACAGAGTCAGCTCATTTCCTACCCCTGAGGTAATCAAGGGCCCTGCGCCTTGGTGAAGTAACAGCTCTCTGGTGGCACATAAAGAAGTTCTCGGCACCATCGGCCTATAAATCCTTCCCTGGTGACTTTTATGATGCCACTTCTCCCTTGGCATCCCACCTTGCCATCTGCTCAAGATCTCCGGCACTCCCTGCTATGAAACAAAATTTCCCCGTAGGAAATGTTGCTTAGCAAGCTAAGAGCCGTAGTGTCACTCCTCTGCCTCCTGACATAGATACAAAAATAGACACCCCCCCTTCTTTTGGCTGCATTTTGGTGCCCCGGAATCCAGTCCATGGGCAGAGCTGCCAACCTTCAGGTGGGGCCTGGACCTCTCCCAGAATGTCAACAGATCTCCAGATGACAGAGATCAGTTCTCCAGGTAGGGTTGCCATCCCCCCTGTGGGGCCAGGGTATCCCCCGATTCAGGGGTCCCCATCTGCTGCGGCTTAGCTGGCCGGCGGGGGAAGCCCCACCTCCAAGAAGACTCCTCCTGGTGCCGCTAGTGTGATGACATCAGCCGGGAGTGACGTCATCGTGTTTACGCTGTTGGGGGTGACACTCTAGGTTTTGGGCAAAACTCTATGGTTTTGAGAAGGATAGTCCAATCGGACGATTAGTGTTTGCAACACAGAATGACGCTTCTCACTGTGTACCTCCCTGCTTATAATTAGGCATCACAACGGTGAATAATTAAAAACATATTTGAGCAGCAGACTGTTCAAACTCTTTGGAAGTAGTGAGAATTCAGCAGAGTATTTGCAGTTTTTGAATCTGCCGTACGACTGTCGATATACAGGCTCCAAAACTGTACGAGTCCTGTGCATTTTCCCTGGCTCAAAGAAATAACTCTCGTACATATAACTCTCGTACACATAACCCAACAGAGACAAATCTGATTTCATTGTTCAGACATATTCTGATGCTTCATGAAGTCAATCAAGGGGGCTTCTGTTCTGATTAACAGGTACCACCGACATCCCCTTGCCTTGTTATCTTCACTAGAGAGAGACCCTCTGGAATTAGAAGAAGAAGAAGAGATTGGATTTATACCGTGCCCTTCACTCAGAATTTCAGAGCAATTACAATCTCCTTTCCCTTCCCCTCCCCACAACAGACATCCTGTGAGGTAGGTGGGGCTGAGAGAGCTCTTTCGAGGACTGCTCTTGAGAGAACAGCTCTGAGAGAACTGTGACTGACCCAAGGTCACACCAGCAGCTGCATGTGGAGGAGTGGGGAATCAAACCCGGTTATCCCAGATTAGAGTCCACCACTCTTAACCACTGTACCAAACTCAAAGAGGGTGGGGGAAAATAAGTTGAGGTGAAGAGGAGATTTTTGTAAGGCTGCCAAGTGGGGGCGGGTGGTGGGTAAACCCCCGCTTTGGAGGCCCGATTTCCGCCGCCGCAGAATTGGGCCCCGGGGGGAACTTTGCCTCTCGAAGCACAGCGTGGCTGCGTCACCAGAGGTGACGCAACCACATCGATCACGTTGGGGGCGTGGCCTCCAACGATCGGGGCCACGCCCCCAACGTGATCAACTTCGCGTGTCACTTCCGGGATGTGCTGGCGGCACGTGCGCGCTTTGCGCGTGCGTGCCCGCATCCACAGAGAGCTCCCGGAGCCCGGCGAGGCTCTCCCGCCAGGACGAAGAATCCACTTGGCAACCCTAGGTTTTTGAGAGGGGAAATGACTTACACAAAGGGGATTACACCACCAAGCCCCTACTGTGGAGCAACCCCACAGACTTTAAACAGCCCTCTCCAGTGGAGGTGACTTACATTTAAAATTGGCAGCCCCAAAATGTGTTATTTAGACAAGTTGTTACGCTCTGTGTGAGGTCAATGCATACTTAGCCGTTTTTGTTTTTACCTCTCTGAATTCGTACTGGAGTACAGACTTTGCTCTGCCCAGCCTTTTTCATTTCTTTCTCCCCCCCCCCTTTTCAGTAATGGCTCATTTTGAAATGCAGCTTTTCAGCAGTCCGCGGCTATAAGCTATTATGCTAATTCAGTCACTCGTTGGTGAAGGGAAGCTGGTTTCAATGGTCTCACACTGGGTAGGCCTTTTTAGTCCACAGAATTTTGTTCTTTTTATAAATTTTTATTCTTGTTGCGGCTGACATTTCAACATATATATATAGGTTTCAACGCAGCTGAAATTTCAACCTGACACCCCCCCCCCTATATATATATTCCAGTATTCCCAAAGCAATTCAACCACCCTGGGCAAAATTAGAGGGCAAAACAAGCACTCAAAACCAGATGTGTGACTGAAGGAGGAGAGAGGTTTAAATCCCCCCTCTTTTTAAAAAAATAATACATTAAGTGCAGTTAGGCACACAAAAAGAGCTGCCATCACTACAGGGACTACTCTTACACAACAATGCTTGACATTTACACCAAGTTCCCTGAACTCACTGCCAAAAAATACATTTTCCTCTCCTCAGATTTAAACCAAAACAAAAAATGGTAATCTTTTGGAGACTACTTTTACAAAACAGCCTTTTTGCATTATCAGAATAAAAGACTTTGCAAATAAATAAATAAATTAAACCATCCTCAGACTATTTTTCCTGGTGAAGAGGAATGACTCTGTTTCACCGTTTCCAGGCTAATACAACCGCTTAGGTTCTCCACAGGAGCTGCGTGCTGCGTTTGAATCATAGCAACTCCATTTATTTGAGAACACAAGGATATAAGAGCAGTTTTAGGACTGCTACCTCTGAGTTGGGAAATACTGGGAGATTTGGGGAGTGGAGCCCGGGGGGGAGTGAGGTTTGGGGAAGGGAGATACCTCAGCATGGTATAATGCCATAAAGTCCACCTTCCAAAGCAGCCATTTTCTCCAGGGGAACTGATCTTGGTCATCTAGAGAATAATAATAATGATAACAACAACAATATAATAATAATAGATTGAATTTATAACCTGCCCTTCACTTGGAGTCCCAGAGTGGTTTACAATCTCTTTTCCCTTCCTCTCCCCACAACAGACACCCTGTGAGGTAGGTGAGGCTGAGAGAGCTCTGAGATAACTGCTCTTGAGAGAACAGCTCTGACTGAACTGTGGCTTGCCCAAGGTCACCCAGCAATTGCATGTGGAGAAGTGGGGAATCAGATTGGATCCTGTCATGACCCCTATGGGTTGCCATCTTCCTCTGCCACCACTCTGGATTTAGGGTCCCTTCGGAAGGCCCAAAGTACCCTCCCAAGCCCAACCAAAATGCCCCTTTTAATCCGAGAACTATAGGTGTGATGACCAGGCAGAGAACATTAAACAAATGGTTTATTAATACATTAATGGGGCAAGGAAAACAAGACAAGGTACTTAAAATATATAACAATGTCTAAAGGTAAAATTAAAAAAATCTAACACAGCTACCTATTTCTCGTAACTGGTTACTATTCAAGGCCCGCAGCCTTTTATACCAGGCCTGTGCCTGTACTCACTCTGTCCCAAGTGAGGGATCTTTTCCTCAGACTAGAATGTCCCCTCAGTTTAACTCTGTGAGAGAAAAGAATGCAGTAGAGAAAAGAACACAGTTCCCCAGCCCACAAAGCTTAAGTCCCAATCTCCTCACACAATCCTTGGACACCGATTGGCTACAACCGTCACTAAGCATTGTGGGGATTGTAGGCTGTGTCTACTCCCACACAGGTCTCCTGGGGGCCTAGGCCTCTAGGCCTTGTCTCCCGGTCCTACACAGATCATGACAGGTCCTCCCAGATTAGAGTCCACGTTCTTAACCACTATACCAAACTGGCTCCAATAGTGTGACATCTCCATGTGCCACCTGGAAGTTGGCGTCCCTAGCAGTCATTCTGGATAGGAACCAATTGTCCACCTGGTTCAGCATCCCCTTTCACACAGCGACCAACCAGATAACCCTGGGAAGCCTGTCAACAGGGCATGGAAGCCAAGTCCTCTGCTGTTGTTGGCCGCAGCACAAGGATTCAGAAGGTTACTGCCTCTAAACATGGAGGTTCTCTTTTGGCTTTATGGATTATAGCAATTTATACATACCTGTCTAGCCATGCATGTGTCAAATCTCCTTGTAAAGGGAACTAAACTAAACTTGCCACTACAGTTCTCTCAGAGCTCTCTCAGCCCCACCTACCTCACAGGGTGTCTGCTGTGGGGAGGGGAAGGGAAAGGAGTTTGTAAGCTGCTCTGAGACTCCTTTGGGTATATAAATCCAATCTCTTCTTCTTCTTCTCTTACCTCACAGGGTGTCTGCTGTGGGGAGGGGAAGGGGAAGGCATTGTAAGCTACTCTGAGACTCATTTGGGTAGTGAAGGGTGGGGTATAAATCCAATCATCATAGAGTCCTATAATAATCTTATAACGAGCCTTTTTCAACCTGCCTGTGCCATTCTATACCACAGATGTGAATGATGGAGAACGCCTCCAATAGATGTTACAGGCAGTGTGAAATGGAAAGAGTTCAGGAGGTAAAGTCTGTGTGGCAGAAATTACATCAGGAATACCAAAAAACGTAACCTCCATTTTGAAGTCAGACACTCCGCTGGTTGCCTAGGTTTCGGGTTTGTTGCATAAAGCAAGGCTTAGTTTATGTATTCAGCAAAATCCAGGGCTCGGGTTTTATATTCCGCTTGAAAAAAACCCTTCTTCCTACAGATAAATAACCAAAATGTCAGGGAGAGGTCTAGGCCGAATTGTTTTCTCCACCATGTCAAACTATGGATTACATGGGAGATCTCTGATCGGATCTGTCTCATAATACGGTTGTCAGCTCCCACTAGGAAAATACCTGGAGATTTGGGGGTGAGAGTTGGGGAGGGCAGGATTTGTGAAGGGGAGGTGTTGAAATAAGCAACTCAGCATGCCTCTACATGGTGGGGGGCAATGTTCCCTCTAAGCTGTGGAGTCCTGTGAGCAAAAATTCTACTTGGTGAGCTACTGGCATTAAAGTTGTGAGCAAGCGATTTGGCTGCTGCATAAATCAGTGTGCTCTGGAGCCATCCTTCCTGAGCTAAAACAAAAATCTCTGAGCCAGAGGCTAAAAAACTGTGAGCTAGCTCACACTAACTCAGCTTAGAGAGAACACTGGTGTGTGTGGGGGGCACTACATTATTCAATGTGTGCATAGGTGTTATCTCCTTGAATGGGATGACTCTCTTTTCCTTAGCTGCCCTCTGACCCCTCCTCTCTCCCTTTGTCTTCTCCCTCTCTTTACATGGCCTTCCATGGAGACACATGTCCAGGGGTCGTTTCGTAGAAAAAGAGCTAGGGGAACTCATTAGCATAACTCATTAGCATATGCCACACCCCCTGACATCACCGGAAGTGTGTCATAAGGCCACACCCCCTGACATCACCGGAAGTGTGTCATAAGGCCACACACCCCGCCCCCAATGGTCCCTGGCCACACCCAGCAGGAACTCATTAGCATAATAGGCCACACCCAACAGCAGAAACTCATTAGGATTGGCTACATTAGGGGTGTGTGGCCTAACATGCAAAGGAGTTCCTGCTACAAAAAAAGGCCCTGGGTTTTGACCACAAACAAGGTAAACAGAATAAGAAGCAAAAGGTGGGTGTGGCTGGATGAGCACACTTCTGGTAGCATGGTGTGCGGCCTAATGCGCTAATGAGCTGTGCTGTCAGGGGTGTGGCTTAATATGCTAATGAGTTTCTGCTGCTGGGTGTGGCCTATTATGCTAATGAGTTCCTGCTGGGCTTTTTCTACCAAAAAAGCCCTGAAAATACTGTGTGTGAGCCGGAGGCTAAAAAAACTGTGAGCTAGCTCACACTAACTCCGCTTAGAGGGAACACTGATCACAAGAACTGTGCTTATGGGAACACAACAGCCAGAAGAGTCCGCAACTAGGCTTCAGTGGCCTGTTATGCATGGCTGTTTTGCCTCACTTTCACGGTGCACATCCGTCAGGTTTTTCCTCCCTTCAGTGCTCAGTTTGCTTTTCGCTTGCTGTTTCCCCAGGTTTCCGGAGAGTGCTTTTGTGCCGGTCCTTCCCTTGCTTCGCTTCCAAGCCGAAGGTAATTCAAAAGCATACAGATTCCCTTGGATTCCCCCCTGCCTTTCCCCCACTCCTCGTAGGCCACTCCCACGTCCACATCCAGGTTGTTCCACTCATGTTGGTGCAGTGGTTATGTGTGCAGACTCTAATCCGGGCTTGATTCCCCACTCCTCCACTTGCAGCTACTGGATGACCTTGGGCAAGCCATAGTTCTGTCACAGCTGTTCTTGAAAGAGCAGTTTCTGTCAGAGCTCTCTCAGCCCTGCCTACTTCACAGGGTGTCTGTTGTGGGGATCGGAAGGGAAAGGAGATTGTAAGCCGCTCTGAGACTCCGAGTGAAGGGCGGGGTATAAATCCAACCTCCGCCTCCTCCTCCGTCTTCTCTTCTTCTTCTTCTTCTTCTTTTCTCTGTACCTTCCGCCATTTATCTGTGTGTACCTCATTGGAGCTGCGGTGGCTCAAGTGGTTAAGACGCTGAACTGCAGGCTGTGGAAGGTCGGTTAGTTCAGCATTTCAAGACCCAGGTTGCCGCATGACGGAGTGAGCTCCCGTCTCTAGTTCCAGCTCCTGCCAACCTAGCAGTTCGAAAGCAAGACATTGCAAGTAGATAAATAGCTACCACTTTGGTGGGAAGGTAACAGCATTCCGTGCGCCTTGGTGTTTAGTCATACCGGCCACATGACCACGGAAACGTCTTCGGACAGCGCTGGCTCTTCGGCTTTGAAATGGAGATGAGCACCGCAACCCTAGAGTCGGACTCGACTGGCTTTTGAGCAAGGGAACCTTTACTTTCACCTTTTTACCTCATTTTTTTTTTTTACCAGCGGCATGAGTCTAGCGTTATGAGACTAATGCTAGTCTCAGATCACTGTAAAAAAAGGAATGACTCCCGGCTGGGCTGCCTTCTCCTGTCGCCCAGTTTAAACCAGGTGGCTGGAGGAGGCAGTGCAGAGCTCCCCGCCATGCACAGTGAGCCTAGTTGCTGTAGCAGGGGCCTCCATCAGTGTCCGGATGGTTTACGACACTGGTTACACGGAAAGGTACCTGGACATCCCAGAAAACAACCAGCAAGGCTTACGAAGCAGGCTTGGTGGTTCTGCATGTAGATGAGCTCCCCAATGAGCCCAACCGGCTGCTGATCCTCTACGGGTTTCTGGAAGACAGCGTGCACTTTCCCCACACCAGTTTCCTGATCTCCCAGCTCACCCGTGCCGGGAAACCTCATCAGCTACAGATCTACCCCAATGAGCGACACAGTATTTGCTGCCCAGAGTTGGGGGAGCATTATGAAATCACGCCACTGCGGTTTCTCCAAGAATACCTCTGAGGGCCGAGTCCTGCTGCAGTCCCTGGTGCCCGGCAATAGGGAAAAGGGGGCTTCGCAGCTGCTTGTCAGTTGCAGGGAAAGCCTGGTCAGTTTCAACAGTGAGTCGTCCCCCCCCCCTTTTCCTGCATTCCCTTCTGTTCCCTTTCATTCAAGGAACTAAATGCTAAAATGCAAACACAAAAACCTGAACCACCAGAATTTAAATGGAAGGCGCTTGCTGGACGCTACTGCACAGCTGCAATAGGGCAATTGCGTATTTCTTAAAAAAAAAACCACAACAACTTTGGACACCACACCCCACATGTCACAAGTGATGTTCCACCCTGATTAAGAAAAACTGCAATTTTTTTTGGTGCCGCAGAATGGATACACCAAAGAAATGTGCGTAAGGTGGGAACAGAATCCGGTCAAGCTTAAAGGCTTGCTGCTTGGAAAATCTGCAACAAGCTGTGCGTGCATAATAGGCCAATAACTAACTAACTAACTAATAACTAACTCCTCCTCCACATAGGGTTGCCAGTAGGGTTACCAAGTACTTACTGCGATTCGGCGGGGGACACATGATCCCCGGCCAGAACATTCCTCCCTAGAACATAACATAAGAACATAAGAGACGCCAATGTTGGATCAGGCCAAAGGCCCATCTAGTTCAACTCTCTGTCACACAGTGGCCAGAAATACCAGGTGCCATCAGGAGGTCCACCAGTGGGGCCAGGACCCTTGAAGCCCTCCCACTGTTGGCCCCCCAAGCACCAAGAAGACAGATGTAACACACCATTCCGCCGCCAGGAAGTGACACTAGGCGACGCTCTAACAATGGGGCTGAAAACTCAATGGTACCATCGAGTTTCCAGCCCCATTGCCAGAGCATTGCCCGGCGTCACTTCCTGGCGATGGCATGGTGCAGCGCGTCTGTTGTCCGCGCGGGAATGGTCCTGGGAAGAAGTATGTGTCCCCCGCCGAATCACGGTAAGTACTTGGTAAGCCTGGTTGCCAGGCTCCAGGTGAGGATTTGAGATCTCCCGGGATTACAACTGACTTCCAGACTACATAAATCAGTTGTTTATTATTTCTTTGTTGAAATCACTTATTCCACTTCTTCTGGAGAAAATGGCCGCTTTGGAAGGTGGACTGCATGGCATTATATCCTTCTGGGAGTCGCCTTTAAGGGAATAGCACCAAGACACCACACAATCTGATCACAGATCTTCCATCCCCAGATCTGGTTAAAGGGGTTACATCCCCCCAATGGGAGGTGGAAGGGAGTTTGGGAATGGATTGCAAGGAGGAGGAGGAAGAGGAGGAGAAGGAAGAGGAGGAGAAGGAGAAGGAGGAGGAGGAGGAACAGGAAGAAGAGGAAGAGGAAGAGGAGGAGGAGGACGAGGAGGAGGAGGAGGAGGAGGAGGAGAAGGAAGAGGAGGAAGAGGAGGAGGAGGAGAAGTAGTAGTAGAAGAAGTGTTCGATTTATATCCCTCCCTTCACTCAGAGTCTCAGAGCGGCTTACAATCTCCTTTCCCTTCCTCTCCCCACAACAGACACCCTGTGAGGTGGGTGGGGCTGAGAGAGCTCTTTCGAGGACAGCCCTTGAGAGAGCAGCTCTGACAGAACTATGACTGACCCAAGGTCACCCCAGCAGCTGCATGTGGAGGAGTGGGGAATCAAACCTGGTTCTCCAGATTAGAGTCCGACACTCTTAACCACGACACCAAACTAAACCACTGAAGCTGCCAATGTCTTCCTGCGAGCTGATCTCTATGGTCTGGGAACCATTTGTAATGCCAGGAGAAATCCAAGCCCCACCCGGCACCCTTAAGACCACCCCTTTACCATCGAATTAAAACCTGTAACAACACACACACACACCCATCTGCAACCTAGGGCGCTTTCACACACCATAAACGATGCACTTTCAATCCACTTTCAAAGCACCTCGAAACTGGATTTTACTGTGTGAGGGTGCAGTCAAACGCGCGAGATAAAGCGAGGGGGAAGCGAGGCTATTTCCTCTGGAGGAATTTGACCTGCAGTTGCGTGATCACACAATCCTTGGACACTGTGGGGGCAGCCCGCCGCTGCATGATCAGACACAACCACGGGTGAGTCGGGCGGGGGTTTTTTTTGGCTGTTTCCAATGCGCTTAAATGAGGAATCGATTAATCGCACCTCTGCACTGAGGGCTCCCTGTGGAGTTTGCGATGATGCACATACTGAGAAGGGGGGGGGAAACAACGGCATGGAGTCGGGATTGCCTGATCAGACCATCCCGACACCATAAGAGCACACTGGAGCGATCAGACAGGGGAAAGTCCATCCGTGGCCTGTCGCAACCCGTTCACTACTGGAGTTTCCCCAGTGTCTTTTTACTCTGCTTCTGTGGCGGAGCAGAACGGGTTGCCGATGGGTGCGGGGTGCTTCCCAGATGTTCGTGTCTGATCGTGCCCTTTAAATCCACCCGACATTTGCGCCTATGTCGGGTCTAATTGTGCGTATGATCGCAGCCTGAGATAGCAAAATCTACTTGCAAAAAGTCAATGAAGTGGATTGAAACTTCCCTTGGTCGCCAGGGTTCCCCCTGGCCACCAGTGGGGATGGGAGGCGTAGGGTTGCCAAGTCCAGGTTGGGTAACTCCTGGAGATTTGGGGGTGGAGCCTGGGGAGGACAGGGACCTCAGTGGGGTACAGTGCCGTAGAGCCCCCCCATCCAAAATGCCCCTTTTCTCCAGGGTAACTGATCTCTGTAGTCTGGAGATGAGCTGTAATTCCAGGGGATCCCCAGGCCCCACCTGGAGGCTGGCATCCCTATGAACAGGCCTTGAAATACTTAATCATTTGACCTGCCAATCGTATAAACAGCCAGCTACAGATCCTCTTTTCTCTCCATTTTCTCATCTTTAAGACGCGGGTCAGCGAAAGGGACCCATCCACCCAAATCTAGCGAAATGCCAAGGGAAACGGAAAGTTTTGCCAGCGCCAGAAAAGCGTGACGTCAACTGCTATTTCAGTTGAAATGTACGTCACAACCAGATTCTAATTAGCAAGTTATTACCAAGCTGTGTTTGGGATAATAGAGTCTCCAAAGTTTAATCGGGTCTCTTAGGAGGAGAGCGGGAAAGGATCGCTCCCAAGATTCTGGGATATACCCCCGACAGGTGCCGCTTGGAGTGGCAGCAGGCAGCGGAAACTGGGGACAGGGAATCCTCCACCCCATCCGGGGGCTTGGCGGCCATAGTAGGTGTACAGGATTAGCCCACCCAGGCCAGTCCAGGTATGAGAGGGAATCCTGTACTTTTCAGTACATTAAACAACAAACCACGAGATGGTCTATATCCTCTCTGGTTTTCAGAACAATATGCCACCAGAATCTCTTTTCAATAGTTCCTGCTTTTCCTAAGGGAGAGATTCCAGCCCTTAGTTAGCATCTGGGATTTAACACAGTAGCAACTCTATCCAGAGATGCACGCTTTTTACCCTCCCATGGTAGCGTATGTGTTCAGGGTTAGGCACAAGACTTTGACTTGGAATCCAAGTTACAACATCAAAGACAAATTAGCAATAAGAAGGATCTTTATTCAGTACAGAGCACAGCAAACAGACTAGGAGATTACAAAATAACAAAGGCTAGGGCAATTTGCCTTAACTACACATTGAAGATACATAGTTACCACATCAGGAACATCCACAGTCCAGAATAGTCCAAGGGATTTTGAAGGGAAATCCCATTTTTGCACACCCATGTGCTCCAAGTCACAAAGCAGGTCTTTGTTTTCCAAGAGACAGCATTTCAGGTGCAATAAAACCGACAATGACAGGGGAGAGAGCAAGAGCGAGAGAGCTCACTCCCATAGCGATCAATCAATTATACCCCAATCCCAGTCACAAATTAGCTGTGACCATCAGCCAATTGCGAGTGGGCATGGGTGTGCCCAATTGTTGGTTGCCATGGTTGCTAACATCAGATTTGTGGGATTGGCTGGAAGTTTGGAGACCCTGCCTGCAGTCATGTGACCCAAACTCCAGCTACTTCATTGTGTACATGACTGGTCGCAAGTGGGCCAGAAAGTGTAGCCATGAGGTCTGGCTTTTGGCATGAAAGTGTGAAAGAATGTGGGTTTATGGCATGGCTATTGAGGCCATGTGGCCTCACCATTTGGCTTGCAACAGGAAACAAGACACAGCATGTTATCAAAAGACATCACAGGAGAAGGCATGTGAATATAGAGGCAATATTTCACAGGAGAAGGCATGGGAATATAGAAGCAATATTTCTATACAGTAGGGTTGCCAACTCAGGTTTCGGGAAAGTCCTGGAGATTTAGGGGTGGGGTTTGGGGGATGAGAAGGAACCTCGGAGAGGCATAATGAACATAAGAACATAAGAGAAGCCAAATGTTGGATCAGGCCAATGGCCCATCTAGTCCAACACTCTGTGTCACACAGTGGCCAAAAATACCAGGTGCCATCAGGAGGTCCACCAGTGGGGCCAGGACACTAGAAGGCCTCCCACTGTTGCCCCCCCGGCACCAAGAATACAGAGCATCCCTTGCCCCAGACCGAGAGTTCCTATCTATACCTTGTGGCTAATCGCCACTGATGGACCTCTGCTCCATATGTTTATCCAATTCCCTCCTGAAGCCGTCCATGCTTGTAGCCGCCATCACTTCTTGTGGCAGTGAATTCCACGTGTTAATCACTCTTTGGGTGAAGAAGGACTTCCTTTTATCTGTTCTAACCTGACTGCTCAGCAATTTCATTGAGTGGCCATGAGTTCTTGTACTGTGAGAAAGGGAGAATAGGACTTCTTTCTTGACCTCCTGCTCTATCCCATGCATAATCTTATAAACCTCGATCACGTCACCCCTCAGCCATCGTTTCTCCAAGCTAAAGAGCCCCAAGCTCTCCCAAGTGGTCGTTTTCTCCAGGGGGGTTGATCTTTACGGTCTGGGGAGCAGTTGGAATTCCAGGAGATAGACCCCACTGGGAGGTTGGTAACCATAGTGGATAGCCATATGAAAATCATAGAATCATAGAGTTGGAAGGGACCTCCAGGGTCATCTAGTCCAACTCCCTGCACGATGTGGGAAATTCACAAATACTTTCTCACCACACCCCCAGTGACCCCTGCTCCATGCCCACAAGATGGCAAAATACCTCCAGGATCTCCAGCCAAACTGGCCTGGAGAAAAATGGCTTCCTGACCCCCAACGTGGTGATCGGCATTTCCCTGACCGTGTAAGAAAGAGCCACAAGCAAGGAGTCAAGACCAAGCTTTTTCAGCACTGTTGCACTCACTCAGTCACACAGACTCAGCTACTCTCCAGGTTACAATGGAGCCTTACATATACTATCCAATGCATGAATTTCCTCTTGGCCTCCAAGTTCGCGGGATGGGCGGGGTATAAATATAATAAATAAATAAATAAATAAATAAGTTGCCCACACCTGGCTGGGAATTCCCCAATCTCCATGCCTTGGAAACTGAGGGAGTAAGGGAGGGGGAAATGGCCTCTGCGGCGACTCTCTAGGAATTTCACCTAGTCTCTATGGTCTTTATCATAGAGATCGGGGAAATTCCTAGTGGCACCCAGAAGTGATATCACATCCTCCCCAAACTCCACCCACTTTAGGCCCTGCCCCTCCCCAATCTCCTTGTATTTGCCTAGGCAGTGCTGGGGACTCTACTTGCAACTTCAAACCAGATTCACTGGAAAAAAGTCCGTCCACTTTGCAAAACAAATTAATTGTTCCCAAGGCCACGTTCTGAAGGCAGTGCTCCCTCTAAGCTGTGGAGTCTTGTGAGCAAAAATTCTACTTTGTGAGCTGCTGGCATTAAAGTCGTGAGCGAGCGATTTGGCTGCTGCATAAATTTGGCTACTGCATACTGGAGCCATCCTTCCTTAGCTAAGACAACAATGTGTGAGCCGGAGGCTAAAAAACTGGGAGCTAGCTCACCCTAACAGCTTAGAGGGAACACTGTCTGACGTCCGCTTCTGATGGCCAGTTATCGAGCCAGGCGAAACCTTCGGGTTTCTTGTTGAGACCCCCATTTGGGGAGACACAGGTTGGTTGCGAAGAAATGCTACGATTGTCAGGCGGCTTTATACGTGACGCTCGTAGCAAGACTGCTGTCGCAATCCCAACCTGTCTGTGTGATTAGCTGCTCGCATGAATGGTGCTTGTGTGGTTATTATTATTAATGATTGTCATTATCTTCCTCTAAAGAGCATGGAGGGGCTTAGGGATGCTTCCCTGGCGCCTGCTCATTCAGGCAAATGTGCTTAGGTTTAGCATGAAAATTGTAAATGACGCCTTAAGTTCATTTTCTGGTTCCATTCAATTACGACAGTGTCCAGGAACCAAAGAATTGCAGTGGAGGAGGAAAGTCCTCTAATCCATTTGCTGAAGTAAGGAAAGCAGGCAGTTTAAGCACCTCTGCGCAGGTGTATATTCAGCTATTACAGCCAACGACGGCCTTGGCCGGGAGGGCGGGATAAAAATTTAATAAATAGATAAATTTCTGACAGCTTTCTAGCACCAAGGGCCAATGGCCAAAGTCGATGCACAGCAGATGCGCAACACAACATTGTAGGTTGCTGAGCGGTCGGTTAGAACGGATAAAAGGAAGTACTTCTTCACCCAAAGAGTGATTCACACATGGAATTCACTGCCACAGGAGGTCGTGGCGGCTACAAGCATGGACGGCTTCAAAAGGGAATTAGATAGGCATATGGAGCAGAGGTCCATCAGTGGCTATTAGCCACAAGGTATAGATAGGGGCTCTGGGGCAAGTGATGCTCTGTCTTCTTGGTGCTTGGGGGGGGTCAACACTGGGAGGGCTTCTAATGTCCTGGCCCCACTGGTGGACCTCCTGATGGCACTTGGTATTTCTGGCCACTGTGTGATACAGAGTGTTGGACTGGATGGGCCTTTGGCCTGATCCAACATTGGCGTCTCTTATGTTCTTATGTTCTTAGGTGTCGGCGGAGTGTAAATATGCAAAGGAAGTGGAGCACTGACTGCTGAGAGAGAAATAAGAAGGTTTATTAATAGGATTGCCGCTCTGAGACTCCTTTGGGTAGCGAAGAGCGGGGTATAAATCCAATAAAATCCAATTTTATAAAAGCAGTTATCTTTTGGAGAAGCGCTCGTGTAGCCGAGGACCACAGTTTCTTATCACTCATTGATTTACTCCATCTATGCTCCACTTTTCTCTGTGATGGGAACTCAAAGAGTCTTATATCATTCCTTATCTTCACAACAACCCTGTGAGGCAGGTTAAGCTAAGAGTGTGTCACTGGCCCAAGGTCGCCTGGCAAACTTCCACGGCCGAGTAGGGATTTGAACATGGGTCTTCTAGGTCCCAGTCCGACACTCTATCCCGGACAGTGGCTGATCCTCCACCCATCGGTTTCCTCACAGTTTTTCCACAGCCAGATCCGGAGATTAATCTTTCTCTCTACACTGCATGCTGCTTTCATTTTCTTTGTTCATGGGGTTTTATGAAACCTTCTGCATAGATTTGTGGCCATTCAGGGGTGGCTTCGCAGACGGTATGGCATTGCCCCGGGTGTATCTGAATGTGGTTTTGAGTGGCACCTTTTCCTTCCTCCGCTTCCGATTCAAAGGGAGCAATAAGCAGACAACTTGACATGGCTTCATTGATCTCCATCTGTTCCCATGCTCCTGTTTCCCCCTCTGTATTTATCGCCTGGCCATGAATCACTTGGCTTAGGCAGTTAATGACCGCTGAGGCAAGTACCGACATAGGAAAATCTGCATACCAGATTGAATGAAAACAGATATTCTGAGGCAAGGACAGGTCAAGTGCTGAGAAAGTGTGGAGCGAATGCCAGATGCAGAATGGGCCAGTGTGCTGGCTTTCATATGACTTGTGTTTCTGACTGAAGGAGCTGGTAGAATTTGAAGGAATTCTGCAACCTGGTAATGCAGAATGAAGACAGAGGTTTCCCTGTATAGGACATGGATATAACTGCCAGTCCCTCCTCTCCTCAAACCCCGCCTTTCCCAGGCTCCACCCCCAAAATCTCCAGGTATTTCCCACCCCAGAGCTGGCAGCCCTAGGTAAAAATTGACCCTGAGATCACTCCTGTATTGGATAATAGCTTCTCCCAGGCTTCCAGGTATATTTGACTCCCCCTACCTGCAGCCAGGGGCTGTGGTGGCTCAAAGGTTAAGACGCTGAACTGCAGGCTGTGGAAGGTTGGTAGTTCAGCAGTTCGAGACCCGAGTGCCGCATGATGGAGTGAGCTCCCGTCTCTGGTCCCAGCTCCTGCCAACCTAGCAGTTTGAAAGCAAGAAATTGCAAGTAGATAAATAGGTACCACTTCGGTGGGAAGGTAACAGCATTCCGTGCACCTCGGTGTCTAGTCATGCCGGCCACATGACCACGGAAAGTCTTCGGACAGCACTGACTCTTCGGCTTGGAAACGAAGATGAGCACTGCCCCCCAGAGTCGTATTCGACTGGCTTTCGAGCTAGAGAAACTTTACTATTACTTACCCGCAGCCAGCCAGACCTAGGATCTCCTTAATCCTCTCCTTTCACCACTAAAATTCACACCATTTTTTTTTTTTTAAATGTGCAAGACTAGAATTTGGCAAGGCTGCACAGCTCAGGCGTGAGGGTCCATGTGGTCTTTATCTGCTTTTCCCAGAATGTCGGGCCTCGAATCCAAGGCAAACACCCTCCCGCGATCAAAGCCCCGGCCCGCGGGGGCCGTAATAACCCCCAGTTTCCTTTCTGTAGGCCGTAGGTGTCACAGGAAGAGGAAAACGTGTTCCTCGGCAGGATCTCAAACGTATAGGAGGCCTTTGTGTGCCTTCCTCGCCGCTTCCTTTAAGAAAAGCCCCGTCCACCTGGCCCGCAAAGCACAGGTCTGGTTTCAATTAAGAAACCCAAGAAGCCAAGGGTGGGTTGCTGCCATAGTCGCTCTATACGGGATTCGCGGGGGTCCTTTATCTGATGTTTAGGATGTAATGAGATTCCACCGGGGAAGGCCGTGCGCTTGCAAGATGGGGGTCTTCTTTATTGTTCGCAGTGAACCCTTGCCCCAACCGGGGACTGAAACATTCCAAGATCACGTCTACATTTCCCGGGATACGTTTCCGACCTCTGCAGTACATTCGCGCGGAAGTGTCCGGGATGAGCCGGGTCCCGCAGAAACAATAGCGGGGTTGTTAGGATCTGGCGTGCGGGGGTCACAGCGAGGCTCACCGGCGCCAGCTTCCTGTTTCCAGCAGATGCTTTCGGGCTAAGACGAGATGGGAAATAGAACTGCCAACTTCCCGGCGGGGCCCGGAGATCTCCTGGAATTGCAAGTGATTCCCAGACTACGCAGATCGATTGTCCGGGAGCACATGGCGGCTTTGAAGGGTGGGTTCTATGGCATTATGCCCCACTGAGGTCTCTCCTTTCCTGTCCTCCCCAGGCTCCACTCTCTAAATCTCTAGGTATTTCCCAACCCAGAGCTGCCAACTCTACCTGGAGATCTCCCAGAATTACAACTGATCTGCAGACTACAGAGATCAGTTCCTCCGGAGAAAATGGCTGCTTGGGAGATAGTTTTGCCAGGTCCCCTCAGCTTGCCGGTGGAGGGACTCGGGGGGCGTTCCGGGGGTGAGCAGGGATGTCTTGCGATGTCCCCGATGTGATGATGTCATGCGGAAGTGAGGTCATCATGTCAGGGACATCACGCAGTGACGCTGCGTTTGGGGCAAAACTCTACGGTCCCCCCCCCTCAAAATCATAGAGTTTCGCCAAAACAGAAGAGTGTTGCTGCGTGGCGTCCCAACATGATGATGTCACTTCCGTGAGACATCATCACGTTGGGGGTGTCGCTGTGCAATGTCCCTGTTTGGGGGTGGGGCTCCCCCTGCTGGCCTGTTGGCCAGCGGCGGACAGAAGCCCGAAAAATCAGGGGAACCCCATGTGACCAAAGTGCAGTGCAGCCCGACCCCGTAGACCCTGACCCTGGGGATTCTGTGCCCTCAACATCCGAGGTTGAGCTCCCTGCACCCCTTGAATCACCAGCAATGTTTCCTCTAAGCTGAGTTAGTGTGAGCTAGCTCACAGTTTTTTAGCCTCCGGCTCCCACCTTTTTGTCTTCGCTCAGGAAGGATGGCTCCAGAGCAAACTAATTTCTGCAGTAGCCAAATTGCTTGCTCACAACTTTAATGCCAGTAGCTCACAAAGTAGAATTTTTGCTCACAAGACTCCACAGCTTAGAGGGAACATTGCCGCTGTCCAGACTGGGGTCTGACGAGCAGTGTTCCCTCTAAGCTGAGTTAGTGTGAGCTAGCTCACAGTTTTTTAGCCTCCGGCTCCCACCTTTTTGTCTTCGCTCAGGAAGGATGGCTCCAGAGCAAACTAATTTCTGCAGTAGCCAAATTGCTTGCTCACAACTTTAATGCCAGTAGCTCACAAAGTAGAATTTTTGTTCACGAGACTCCACAGCTTAGAGAGAGCACTGCTGACCACCCTGTTTGGAGTTGGATACTGTGGCATTGTATTCTGCCAAGGCCCTTCTCCTCCCTAAACCTCAGTCTTCCCAGGCTCCACCCCTAAATCTTCAGGAATTTCTCAACGCAGGGTTGGCAACACTAGCTGGAAATTACAGTAAAAGCCCTCACTTACTGCTTGTCCCCCAGCAACTGGTATACAGGGGCAGGGGTCATTTCGTAGAAACAGAGGTGCAGGAGCTTATTAGCATAACTCCTTAGCATAACTCATTTGCATATGTCACACCCCCTGACATCACTGGAAGTGTGTCAGAAGGCAACACCTACCGCTCCGTCTCCACTGGACTGTTTTGGATTGCTAGCTGGGGGGGGGGAGAACGTGCAGATCTGTCCTCGCAGAGGAGGGAGAGCTTGTACCCGAATAAAACTTGGTCTTAAAGGTGCCACTGGACTGTTTTGGATTGCTAGCTGGGGAGGGGGGGAACGCACAGATCTGCCCTCACACAGATCTTGGGAAAGAAAGAGGAGGAGACGGAAAGAAGGAGGAGAAGAGGGAAAGAAGGAGAGAAGGAAAGAAGGAGAGAAGGAAAGAAGGAGGGAAAGAAGGAGGAAAAGAAAGAAGGGGAAAAGGACAAAAAGAAAGAAAAAAGAGGGAAAGAAAGAAGGAGAGAAGGAGCAGGGGGTGGGGCTTGTTGCATGTGCCCGCCCCCTGGGCTCTTTACTGCCGGAGCTCCGCTCCTGTGCACTCCTGCAGGAAATGACCCCTGTACAGGGGTATTCCGCATCTGCACATTCAGGTACAGCTCTTTCAGTTAGCAATTACTGCCCGTGGTGGGGAAGGGCTTTGGCTCAGTGGTAGACAATCTGCTTGGTGTGCAGAAGGTCCCAAGTTCAGTCCCCGGCATCTCCAGTTAAAAGGACCAGGCGGTAGATGATGGGAAAGACCTCTTCCTGAGATCCCAGACAGCCGCTACCAGTCTGAGTAGGCAATAGCCTGAGGTCTTTCAGATCACCTCCTACCTGGACCTTTAACTGGAGATGCCGAGGACTGGACTTGAGGCCTTCTCTATGTCCAGAGGAGGCTTTCCCGCCAAGCCACAGCCCTTCCCCGATTCCACATCTTGATATTAAATATAAGCTCTTCTGCATCTTAATACAAAACATGTGCTCTTCTGATGAACGAGAAGCCTTCTGGAGGGTTGCCAGCTCCTGGAGGTTTTGGAGGTGAAGTCTGAGGAGGGTGGGGTTTGGGAATGGGAAGGAATTCAAGGCCACAGAGTCCAGCTTCTAAAGCCCCCATTTTCTCCCGCTGAACCAATCTCTATCCCCTCGAGATCAGTGGGCTCTGTTTGTAGCAGGAACTCCTCTGCATATTAGGCGACACACCCCTAATGTAGCCAATCCTCCAAGGGCTTACAGTAGCCCCTGTAAGAAGAGCTCTGTAAGCTCTTGGCGGATTGGCTACATTAGGGGTGTGTCGCCTAATATGCAGAGGAGTTCCTGCTACAAAAAGAGCCCGACCCGGCCACCACCTGGAAGGCTAGTAGATGGAAGGGAGGCTACAGAGAAAAGAGCAAAGAAATCACAAACAAATCTGTAGTCCGAGCACGCTAAATAAATGCAACAGTCAGTATCTTTATTTTTCTAGTTTTTTCTCTAGTTCCAGCTCCTGCCAACCTAGCAGTTCGAAAGCAAGAAATTGCAAGTAGATAAATAGATACCACTTCAGTGGGAAGGGAACAGTGTTCCGTGCGCCTTGGTGTTTAGTCATGCCCGCCACATGACCATGGAAACATCTTCGGACAGCGCTGGCTCTTTGGCTTTGAAACGGAGATGAGCAACGGAACTCTAGAGTTGGATTCGACTGGCTTTCGAGCAAGGGAACCTTTACCTTTAAGTATACAGTGGGAAGGTAACAGCGTTCCGTGCGCCTTGGTGTTTAGTCATGCCGGCCACATGACCATGGAAATGTCTTCGGACAGAGCTGGCTCTTCGGCTTTGAAACCGAGATGAGCACCGCAACTCTAGAGTCGGATTCGACTGGCTTTCGAGCAAGGGAACCTTTGCCTTTAAGTATACAGTAGGAAGGTAACAGCGTTCCATGCACCTCAGTGTTTAGTCATGCCAGCCACATGACCACGGAAACGTCTTCGGACAGCGCTGGCTCTTCAGCTTTGAAACAGCGATGAGCACCGCAACCCTAGAGTCGGATTCGACTGGCTTTCGAGCAAGGGAACCTTTACCTTTACCTTTAAGTATACGGAAAGCAGAGTCAATGATAATGCCAAACTCATATATATATTATAATAGAATTGCAAACATAATAAAGAAACAATTGTCCCAAAGTGGGTGGTAGCAACCTCAAACCCACAATAAGTCACAGCCTATCTCAAAAGCAGCAGACTTCCTTCGTAAATAGAACAAGCTCATGGAGAAAAATATTTTGTTTGTATAAATATCACACGTCTTTGAATTAAGAAGAAGAAGAGATTGGATTTATACCCCGCCCTTCACCAAGTCTCAGAGCGGCTTACAATCTCCTTTCCCTTCCCCTCCCCACAACAGACACCCTGTGAGGTAGGTGGGGCTGAGAGAGCTCTTTCGAGAACGGCTCCTGAGAGAACAGCTCTGAGAGAACTTACGACTGACCCAAGGTCACCCCAGCAGCTGCAGGTGGAGGAGTGGGGAATCAAACCCAGTTATTCCAAATTAGAGTCCACGCTCCTAACCACTACACCAACTGTGCATTCACATGGAAGCTTATACCGTGAATAAAATTCTGTTAGTCTTAAAGGTGCCACTGGACTCCAACTTTGTTCTATCGCTTCAGACCAAGGACAGCTCTGAGAGAACTTACGACTGACCCAAGGTCACCCCAGCAGCTGCAGGTGGAGGAGTGGGGAATCAAACCCGGTTCTCCCAGATTAGAGTCCGCGCACTTAACCACTACACCAAACTGGTCCAAACATCTATGCACTGTGGCTTGTAGTAAACGAGGCCCATTCCAAGTAGAAACAACACAGTCCCAGAGAATTTAATCAGCGTTTCAAATCTATTCATTCGTCAGGTACATCAGATAAGTCTTCATTAACATACAATGAATATACATGTATAAGTGAGGTCCATTGTTCCCTCTAAGCTGAGTTAGTGTGAGCTAGCTCACAGTTTTTTAGCTTCCGGCTCACACAATTTTGTCTTAGCTCAGGAATGATAGCTCCAGAGCAAACAAATGCATGCAGTAGTCAAATTGTTCACTCAAAACCTTTACACCAGTAGCTCACAAAGTAGAATTTTTGCTCACAAAACTCCACAGCTTAGAGGGAACATTGGCGAGGTCCCGATCAAAATATTCCAGTTAAGCACAGCTCCATATCTCTTGCAAGTTGCAACCCTAGCCTTTTGTCAGGGACGTCTCTTTACAGATAGAGAGGGAATGTAGAACACAAGTATCCTTCCGTGCTTGGAAGACCCCAGGAACCCCCTTTGATTAGACAAGAAACACCAAGAAATTTTTAGCAACTCTGGGAGAAAGAAGATGTTTCACTGTCTGTCCCGGGGACTTTTTTGAAGAATGAAAGTGTCTCCGAGAGTGTCAAAAAAGCAAAGCTGCCTGCATTTGTTATCCGGGATCCCCCTGCGTCTTTCTGGAAGGCCTTCCGGCCAAGTGAGAAAAGTGCCACTTGCAGGCTTTGCCACCAGGACGCTAATGGTATTAGATGGTGGCTTGCATTGGTATCCCGGGCTACTCTGTTGGGTATGGATTTTTGCTCATAGACTACCACCAGGGAAGCAAGCCAAGGGGGCCTCCTTCCTTCAAAGCAAACAGAGAAGGACTAACGGAGCTCAAGTGCAAAGAAAAACAAGGAATGTGCCAATGTCTCTCCATCAGAGGCAGGTGATAACAGTAGCTTCCTGTCGTCTTGTCCTGAAGGCCCTTGGCTCATTTGTTTGGTGAAACACAGATTGGATGAACTGTCTGGTGTAGTGGATAGGAGCGTGGACTCTAATCTGGGAGAAATGGGCTCGATCCCCCACTCCTCCACATGCAGCTGCTGGTGTGACCGTAGGTCAGCTGCAAGTTCTCTCGGAGCTGTTCTCTCAAGAGCAGTCCTCAAAAGAGCTCTCTCAGCCCCACCTGCCTCCCAGGGTGGGGAGGGGGAAGGGAAAGGAGATTGTAAGCCACTCTGAGACTCCGAATGAGGAGTAGGGTATAAATCCAATCTCTTCTTCTTCTTCGTCTCTTCTGTGACTAGAAGGAGTTGGACATGATTTGAGACTGCCAGTTGCCAACCTCCAGGCAGGGCACAGTGACCTCTTGGAATTGATCTTCAGTTCACCAAAATCAGTTCCCCTGGAGAAAAAGGCTGCTTTGGAGGACTGCACTAGGGTTGGCAGGTCACCCCAAACCACCGGTGGGGGATGGGGTTGCCAGATCCAGGTTGGGAAACTCCTGGAGATTTGGGGATGGAGCCTGGGGAGGACAGGGACCTCAGTGGGGTGCAATGCCACAGAGTTCACCTTCCAAAGCAGCCATTTTCTCCAGGGACACTGATCTCTGTAGTCTGGAGATGAGCTGTAATTCTGGGGGATCCCCAGGTCCCACCTGGAGGCTGGCATCCTTAGACTGGACTCTATGGTCCTATATCCTATTGAGCTCCTTCCCCTCCTAGACCTTGCCATCCCAAGGACCCGCCCCAAAATCTCCAGGAATTTCCCAACTCAGAGTTGGCAACCCTCGATGAAATCAGCCCGTTGACTACTCTGGCCAACAGTGAATGGAATGTCAGAGCGCAGCAGCTGGAATCTCCTTGGCCCCTTCCGACTTACTTGTAGAAATTTGTCGAGCTTCTGAAGGGATATCGGGAAATATTAAAAGGAAGGTGACTTTCAAGGGCTGCCCCCAAATGGCAGATCAACAACGAAGTCCTGAGCAGAGTTACACTCTTCTAAGCCCGTTGATTTCATTGGATTTAGTGATGTCATCACGCTGGGGACGTCATGCAGCGACGTTCTCGTACCTGGGGCAAAACTCTATGGTTACCGTAGAGTCTCGCCCCAAATACCAGAGCATCACTGCCTGATGCTCCCAGCGTGATGACATCACTTCCGCTTTCCACCACCATCTTGTTTTTCTCCACTGGGGACCCAAAGCAACCTACAGTAGTGGTTAGGAGTCCAGGCTCTAATCTGGGAGAACCGGGTATGATTCCCCGCTCCTCCACATGCAGCCAGCTGGGTGACCTTGTGTCATGATCTGGGCTGTGCAAGCAAGACCTAGTAGGCCCAGGGAGCCTGGCTAGCAGTAGGGGAGGCTGGGCTTACAAACCCCAGAAGGCCTTTGGAAGTTTTGGCGCCGATTTTGGCCAATAGGGAAGAAGAGGGCTGGGGAATAAAAGAACTGGTGCAAGAGGAGAAGCTGTTCTTCTTCCCAGGGAACAGAGCCAGAAGGAAGGCTGCTGTGTGGAAGAAACCCTCATCCTGAGGGAAGGGTGAGTAGTCTAAGGCCACTTGTGATAGTGAGCTAGGGACAGTATATTTAGACGCATTAGGGCATTTGATTTCTTTTCACCCACTTACTGTTATTATTCCTGCACATTGTTTGTTTGACCTCCTATAAAATAAACCGTTTTCATTGTTCGCTCTGCCTGGTCCTCATGCTCATTTTGGCTAAAAGGGAGGTCTAAAGGCTTGGGAGGGTCCTCTGGGCCTTCTCAGAGGAGCCTGGGACCAGAGTGGTGGCAGCATCATGTGAATTCAAACCTGGGTCTTCTTGCTCCTAGTCTGACAATTTAACATCAATGCCATGCTGGAACTTCCTTCCAATATTCTTGGATTTCCTACAAGTCCTCCTCATACTGAAGAGGAAAAAACAGTTTCTGGGTGTTTGTCCGATGCCAGCATGGATCTAATAACTCCTGATGAAACTGGACTTAATCAGCAGCACTTAAAACACCAATTATCAACACATTCATAATGATTTCCCCTCAACCAGCTTGAAATGGTGAACATTTCATTTAGAAATGCTCCACCCCCCTCATATTTTTGCTCTGTCAAATCTGCTTCCCACGTACAATTCCAATTAAAAGCACAATGAAAGCCAGCATGGCCCAGGGGCTTCTCAGTAGATTTGAGTTGTTGGCAGCTGTGGATTTGTTGGGGAGGGGGCTGTAGCTCAGTGGAAGAACCTCTGCCTTGCATGCAGAAGATCTCAGATTCAATCCCCGGCATCTCCAGTTAAGAGGACCAGGCAGTAGGTGATGTGAAAGACCTCTGCCTGAGACCCTGAAGAGCAGCTGCCAGTCTGAGTAGACAATACTGACCCTGATGGACCAGCAGTCTGATTCAAAGCGTTCGAGGAAGGGCTGTGGCTCAGTGGCAGAGCATCTGCTTGGCATGCAGAAGGCTCCAGGTTCAATCCCCAGCATCTCCAGTTAAGAGGACCAGGCAGTAGGTGATGGGAAAGACCTCTGCCTGAGACCCTGGGCAGCTGCTGCCAGTCCGAGTAGGCAATCCTGACTCTGATGGACCCAGCATCCAATTCAGTCTAAGCATTAGAGGAAGATCTATGGCTCGGTGGAAAAGCCTCCACTTTGAATGCAGACGGTCCCAGGTTCAATCCCTGGCATCTCCAGTTAAGAGGACCGGGCAGTAGGTGTCGTGAAAGACCTCGGCCTGAGACTCTGGAGAGCTGCTGCCAGTCCGAGTAGACAATACTGATTCTGATGGGCCAAGCGTCTGTTATGGATTTCGGTGTAAAAGCAGAGTTAATAAATGCAGCAGGACACTTGTATTAGCTTTCAAACGAGAAACTTTACTAATGAGGGAGGGTAAACTGGGAAATACTGGAAACAAAACGAAGGATTAACGTCCTCTCTGACTGTACTAATCTATGTCTTGACTCTCTGAAGTCTAAATCACAGGTGCTAGCCCCAGGCGAGGGTTAGAACAAAGAGAAATAAACTTTCTAAGCCTCCACCCCTGGGACATCTTCTGATCTATTGATTACCCGATTGGAGAATCCCAAACCTAACTGATTCTGCATTTTTAACACTTACTCTGCCCGAGGTCATCCAGCCAGGTGCAAGTGGAGGAGTGGGGAATCAAACCCGGTTCTCCCAGATTACAGTCTGCGCAGGTGCAGAGGGCAAGCCATCAAATCAGTTCCTTATTGAAATCTTTTTAAAATAAATAAATAAATAAAGGCTTCTTGGGGGCATTACGGTTGCCACCCTCCAGGCAGGGAAGGGGCCTGGGGATCTAGAAGCACGACTGATCTCCAGACGACAGAGATTGGTTCCCCTGGAGAAAAATGGCTGCTTTGGAGGGCGGACTCCGTGGCACTGTACCCGGCTGAGGTTCCTACCAGACCCTGCCTTCCCCAGGCTCCACCCCCAAATCCCCAGGAATGTCCCACCCCAGGGTTGGCAACCCTCCTACGAAACAAATGTTCCAC
This sequence comes from Gekko japonicus, assembly GCF_001447785.1. Lineage (NCBI taxonomy): Eukaryota > Metazoa > Chordata > Lepidosauria > Squamata > Gekkonidae > Gekko > Gekko japonicus. The sequence goes on along the minus strand of NW_015173684.1, from coordinate 1,201,441 downwards.
CTCATAGCCGCAGGGATCTCCCTGCCTCCTTGTGCTGCGTTTCCCCCTGCAGACGGCAGGCCTCCTGTTCACTTTATTGTTATTTATGGGGCCGTTAATTCCCAGCCTTCGGTTAACAGCACCCTCCGCCTCATTATGTTCCGCAATAAGACGGCTGCTTCATTTATTCAATTATTTAAAATCCTCGGTGAAGGTTAACGGGTGCCCCACTGGGGCAGACACAGGGAAGGAACCGGCATTCGTCAAAGCCTCTTTCGAAGCTGGAGCGTTGCAGCTGACGCGCTCCAAAGCAGAACGGAACTGTGCCCGAGGAAGGCTGGGGCAGCCTCTGTCCTTGAAGGCCGGGGCCAAGAGAGGTTTAGATCATCATCCTTTTTGTCCTGGAGAAAATGGCGGCTTTGCAAGGCAGACTGGACAGTATTATACCCTACCCTCCCTAAATTCCACTCTCCCAGGCCTCACCCTCAAATCTCGAGGTATTTCCGAACCCAAAGCTGACATTCTGTCATTGGTCCCATGGCGGCCATCTTGAGGCCAGTCAGCTGTGCCTCACAGACGGCAGCCCATTTTGAGCAGTTGCCCACTCACAGTTTTCAAAAGCCAAAAATGCCAACAGGTTCAACAACACTGGGGACCCCTGAGATAAGCTGTCCGTGGAATTGGTCGGGAACCAAGCCATCCTGGGGTACCGAACAGTGAGAGGAAATGAGCGCTCGTGGCAGTGTTATGCATTGTCTTATATTGATACTACAGTTGGTATATAGTCCACCTATAGTTAGTACATAGTCTGGTGGTACCAGTACCGTGTAGTATTTTGGCAGATCTTCCATGGCCATCCTTCCGTCCTGTTATTAATCACATGATGGTAATAGTGGTGGTAGTGGCGGCCCCTACGTGAAAGCCTGGCGGAAGAGCTCCGTCTTGCCGGCCCTGCGGAACTGCATGAGGTCCCGCAGGGCCCTGATCTCCTCTGGGAGCTTGTTCCACCAGGTAGGGGCCGCCATTGAAAAGGAGCCGCAACACTCCCAAAGAACAAGAACTTGCCTGGGCGTCTTGAAAGACTATGTGTGCTGACTTGGGTGTGTGTGTTGTGTTATATGGATAGCCTGTAGAATGAGCCTGAGCTTCAGTCACCAGCTCTATAGACTCTCAGTATCCTGAAATCGACAGACCAATTGGCTGCCATTGTGCAATGGACCAATCAGGGAAGACTATGTCTTTCGGCAGGAACAAACCCTATTGGTCCTAAGCACTCACTTAGGATTGGACCTTACTGTTCTAGGGGTGTGGTTTAGCCAGTTCCAAACTGTATATAAGTTGGGGTTGTTCTCTGTGTTGCGTGTCGTTATGTGTTCTGTTCCAATCAACTGAAATCACTGATTAAAGAGCTGCCTGATCTTGAGTTACAACAGGCAGGGAAGTCTGGGATGGTATCCTGTCATGGCTACTAATGTGGCTGCAGGAAGGAGCCCTTCGGGAGAGTGGAAACATCATGATTTGCTTCGAAAAGCGCCAATCTACGACATTCATTGGACACGTTGGGGAAATAATGCCTTCATTGTCGGAGGGGTTGAAAAATTCTGAGCCGCAGAGAGGTCCGACGTTTCCAGCTCCAGCTCCGTACGAATTCCACCAGGCCCGAGACAAGTAATGAGGTTAGGACAGGCCCTCGTTGAAGCCTCTACCCCGTGCAATTTTATTGGCGTCCTGGGGAGGTTTATGGAGTTTATACTTCCCATTAAAAAGGGTAGCGTTCTTCAGAGGGCCTCTGGTACGCGGGTCTCACGGATCGGTCTCAGGCAGATGGAACCGTTAAGCCGTGTAATTTGCTTACTCTATTCCTGCGCCTCGCTCAGAAGAGAAGGCAATTAAAAAGATGCCACGCGGCGTGAGTCTAATGAAACGAAAAGCACGATCCGGCAGATCCTTTAATCAGAGAAGGGGAGACCGCCAGGCCTTAATTGGTTTACCTGCTCTTTAGTCAGCAAAACAGACAGGCTATTCCCATTTGTTTTTTTTCTTGATTAGATTGGATGAACAGATAGCCTGCCCCATCCCTAGGGGTGCCAGTGCCTCACTGGGAAATACTTGGAGATTTTGGGGAGGGGGTGGAACCCGGGGAGGACAGGGGCCTCCGTGGGGTACAATGCCACAGAGTCCACATTCCAAACAAGCCATTTTCTCAGACGGAACTGATCTCTGTGGTCTGGAGATTAGGGTGGCCTGACCCCCCCGGTCCGGTCGGGGTTCCCCCAACATTTGGGGCTTCAGCCCGCCATCAGCCAGCTGGTTGGCGGGGGAAACTCCACCCCTGAACAGCCTCCTCGTGCGGCAACGTCGCCAATGCAATGATGTCATATGCAAGTGACGTCATCACGCCAGGGATGAATCAGACCCTTGGGCCATCACAGTCAATATTGTCTACTCAGACTGGCAGGTCTCAAGCAGAAGATCTTTCCCATCATCACTGCCTGGTCCTTTTCACTGGAGATGACGGGGATTGAACCCGGGACCTTCTGCACGCCCAGCAGATGCCTCTCCCCAAATGGGATTATCCCATTGTGCCTTCAAACCCATCAGGCAGAATGGTCTGAGAGATACCGATTTGGACCAAGATTCAGGTGGATAGCCGTGTTGGACTGATGCAATAGAATAATGTCGGAGTCCAGTGGCACATCTAAGGCCAACAAAGTTTAATTCTGGGTATAAGCTTTCGTGTGCAGGCACATTTTGTTTCGTTTGTTTTTTGTATTTATTTTTGTTTGTATTTTTATACGTGCATGTGTGTGTGAGTGTATGTGTGCATGCACCTGGAAGTCATGGCGACCTCTGGTGACTGACTGTGTGCGCACCTGGAAGTCATGGCGACCTCTGGTGACTGACTGTGTGTGCACCTGGAAGTCATGGCGACCTCTGGTGACTGACTGTGCGCACACTTGGAAGTCATGGCGACCTCTGGTGACTGACTGTGCGCGCACCTGGAAGTCATGGCGACCTCTGGTGACTGACTGTGCGCACACTTGGAAGTCATGGCGACCTCTGGTGACTGACTGTGCGCACACTTGGAAGTCATGGCGACCTCTGGTGACTGACTGTGCGCGCACCTGGAAGTCATGGCGACCTCTGGTGACTGACTGTGCGCGCACCTGGAAGTCATGGCGACCTCTGGTGACTGACTGTGTGCTCACCTGGAAGTCATAGCGACCTCTGGTGACTGACCCCTACTGGGGGCCTGGAGGGTATTCAGAGATGTGGCTGAATAAAGGCCTGCCCCCACCTCCTACCTCTGGTATTCCAAGGAGGTCTCCCATCCAAGTACTTGCCAGAGTCGGCCCTGCTTAGCTTCCGAGATCTGACGCAATCGGGCTTGCCTGGGCTACCCAAGTCAGGGCATGCATGCACATTACTTCATGCACACGGAAGCTTATACCCAGAATTCAGCTTTGTTGGTCTTAAAGGTGCCGCTGGACTCAAACTTTGATTTGGACCAAGTGAGTTCCACGGCTGAGCAGGGATTTGGGATTCGGGCGTGGGCCTCCCAACTCCAACGTTCTTTCCACTACCTCATCCCCCATCTGCTCCTTTAGAAGCTCCCGATTTTGTTGTTTTGCATTTTTGCCTTCGATTCATGCTGGGCATGACGTCATATTCCTTTCGGGTGGGCAGTCTGGAATCCTCCTCTCGCGTACGGAGGTACAGTTTTAATGCTCAGTGTGAACCACAATGGAGCATGATTGCATCTGGCACGATTGCCTAGATCGCTCTAATTCGATCCATTCGTTGGCTTCCCTGAATCGAAATCCTCTATAGAGCGTCCAAACCCTCCGTGACGTCCAGGCCTGTTTAATTTTGTACATCGTTTATTTCTGATAAAGCCGACTGGGGCGAGGGAGGGAACTTATTGGGTTGCCAAATTCCACCTGCACCTCTATTTTGATTTCCCCTCCTTTATTTACATATAAGAATTGCAACGTTGCGCCCATCGCCCGCATCGCATGCTTATAATAGCACAGTTCTTCACCCAGCTTTGTACTCCAGTTGCAAACTTTCTGAAGTCTCGGGGCTAATCCTTTTCGTATTGCAGGGAACCTTGTGTTCGGGGTGGTGGGGAGGGTGAACACACATGAAGCTACAGAACAAAATCTGAGTTCCAGTAGCACATTTAAGTTCTATTCAGAGTATAAGCTTTCGTGTGCAGGCACTGTTCTTCAGATAAATGGAGCTGTCTTATACTGAATCAGACCTTCTTGGTCCACCAAGGTTAGCATTGTTTTCTCAAACTAGCAGCAGCGTTCCAGGGTCTTTCATATCGCCTGGTCCTTTTAAACTGGAGATACCGGGGACTGAACCAGGGACCTTCTGCATGCAAAGAAGAAGAAGAGAAGAAGAATTTGGATTTATACCCCACCCTTAACGGAACACCACAAATGAGAAGTGCTGGAGGAGGAGGAGGAGGAAGAAGAAGAGGAAGAAGAAGAAGAAGAAGAAGAAGAAGAAGAAGAAGAAGAAGAAGAAGAAGAAGAAGAAGAAGAAGAAGAAGAAGAAGAAGAAGAGATTGGATTTATACCCCACCCTTCATGGCACACCACAAATGAGAAGTGCTGGAGGAAGAAGAAGACGACAACAACAACATTGTATATATACCCCACCCTTCACTCAGAGTCTCAGAGCAGTTTACAATCTCCTTTCCCTTCCCCTCCCCATAACAGACACCTTGTGAGGCAGGTGGAGCTGAGAGAGCTCTTTCGCGGACTGCTCTTGAGAGAACAGCTCTGAGAGAACTTGTGACTGACCTAAGGTCACTCCAGCAGCTGCACATGGAGGAGTGGGGAATCAAATGCAGTTCTCCCAGGTTAGAGTCCATGCTCTTAACCACTACACCAAACTGGTACTCAGATTGATTTGAAATTCTCTATAGAGCGTCCAAACCTTCTGTGATGTCTAGGCCTGTTTAATTTTGTACGTCATTTATTTCTGATAAAGCCTTTTCCACTGAGCCACTGTTCCCTCCTTCCAAAGAGACTGATGGAAAGTGCTGACTTCAATGGAAGCGATCTGCAAGATCTAACAAACTGCTGCATTCCTTTTGAAACACACGAAGCTGCCTTCTACTGAATCCGACCCTCGGTCCGTCATGGTCAGTATCGTCTACTCAAACTGGCAGCGGCTCTCCAGGGTCTCAGGCAGAAAAGGTCTTCTACATCACATACTGTCTGGTGCTTTTAACTGGAAATGCTGGGTGAGCCTGCAAAATGTTGGCACACTGTATAGCTTCACACTGGGCCGGGCTTTAGGAGGAATTTGTTACGGGAAAGGGTGTCAAGCAGAGTTCAGCCAGAAGGCTGGGTAGGAGGTCCACGTGAATAAAGAAAATCAAGTCGAGAGAACCTAAGAGTTGTGGGGTGGAGCCGTGGCTCAGTGGTAGAGCATCTACTTGGTATGCAGAAGGTCCCAGATAAAATCCTCGGTACCTCCAGTTAAAGGATCAGGTAGTACTAATCCTGACAACACTGATTTTGATGGACTGTGCTATGAGAAAGGGTGTCACACTGAGTTCAAACAGAGTCTCTGCTTGGCATACAGAAGGTCCCAGGTTCAATCCCTGGCATCTCCAGCTAAAAAGGGACCAGGAACGAGGTTATGTGAATGACATAACAGCATAAGTGAAGCCATGCTTGTAGCTGCCACCACTTCCTGCGGCAGTGAATTCCACATGTTAATTCCTCTTTGGGTGAAGAAGGACTTCCTTTTATCTGTTCTAACCCGACTGCTCAGCAATTTCATTGAGTGCCCAGGAGTTCTTGTAATGTGAAAAAGGGAGAAAAGGACTTCTTTGTCTGCCTGCTCTATCCCATGCGTAATCTTATAAACCTCGATCATATCACCCCTCAGCTGTCGTTTCTCCAAGCTAAAGAGCCCCAAGCATTTTAACCTTTCTTCATAGGGAAAGTGTTCCAACCCTTTTATCATTCTAGTTGCCCCTTTCTGCCCTTTTTCCAATACTATAATATCCTTTCTGAGGTGTGGTGACCAGAACTGTAGACAGTACTCCAAATGAGGTTGCACCATCAATTTATACAGGGGCATGATGATACTGGCTGATCTGTTTTCAGTTCCCTTCCTAATAATCCCCAGCATAGCGTTGGCCTTTTTTATTGCAGTCGCACACTGTCTCGACATTTTCAGTGTTATCTACCATGACTCCAAGATCTGGGCAGTTACCACCCGTTTGGACCCCATCACCATGTGGGAATTTTTTGCTCCAATGTGCATTACTTTGTGCTTGCCCACGTTGAACCCCATTTGCCATGTTGACGCCCACTCGCCCATCCTCTACAGATCCCTTTGGAGCCCCTCCCAATCCTCCCTGGTTTTCACCACCCTGAACAACTTCATGTCATCCTCAGACTTAGCCACTTCACTGCTTACTCCCAACTCCAAATCATTAATGAACAAATTAAAAAGCAACAGACCTAGTACTGAGCTCTGCGGTACCCCACTGTTTACCACCTTCCACTGTGAAAACTGCCCATTTATATTCACTCTCTGTTTCCTGTTAATTAACCAGCTTTTAATCCACAAGAGGACTTGTCCTCTTACCCATGACAACTGAGTTTATTTAAGAAACTTTGATGAGGAGCTTTATCAAAAGCTTTCTGGAAGTCTAGGTAAACAACATCTATTGGGTCCCCCTTGTCCACATCTTCGTTCACCCCCTCAAAGAACTCTAACAGGTTAGTGAGACAGGATCTTCCCTTACAGAACCCATGCTGAGTCTTCCTCAATAGCTTTTGTTCATCAATGTGCCTACTAATTCTATCTTTAATTACAGATTCCATCAATTTGCCCAGTATTGACATTAGACTGACTGGTCTGTAATTTCCCGGATCTCCTCTGGGATGTTTTTCCAGTCCTTGGGAATGGAGGCATATTTTAGTGATAGATTGCAAATTTTTGTCAGGAGATCCACGAAGAAGAAGAAGAAGAAGAAGAAGAAGAAGAAGAAGAAGAAGAAGAAGAAGAAGAAGAAGAAGAAGAAGAAGAAGAAGAAGAAGAAGAAGAGTTGTAGTAGTAGTAGTAGTAGTAGTTAGATTTATACCCCACCCTTCACTTAGAGCCTCAGGGCGACTTACAATCTCCTTCCCTTCCTCTCCCCACAACAGGCACCCTGTGATATAGGTGGGGCTGAGAGAGCTCAGAGAGAACTGTTCTTGAGAGAACAGCTCTGAGGAAACTGTGCCTCGGCCCAAGATCACCCAGCTAGCTTCATGTGGAGAAGTGGGGAAAACCTAGTTCTCCAGATTAGAGTCCGTCACTCTTAACCACAACGTCAAACTGGCTCTCAGAACTTCAGAACACTTGGATATATGCCACCTGGGCCTGGTGATTTGTCTGTGTATCATTTGTCCACCAGTCATAGGACCTCCTCTCTCGTCACCTCAATCCGACTCACGTCTTTCAATGCCCCTCCTGAAATTGGCGGTTCTGGAGTGGGCAAACACCTCCCGTGTTCGACAGTGAGAACAGAGGCCAAAAAAGCATTCCGCTTCTCTGCCATTTCCCTATCATCCTTTAGCAATCCTTCTAACTAAGGGACCTGAGTCCAAGTGGGAAAGGTGGATTATAAATAACACAAACACATAAATAGAGAGGCGCACCTTAGAAACCAACAAGATTTTGGGGTATGATCTTTCAAGTGCCAAAGCTCCTTTCTTCCCTGATGAAGGGAGCTTAGAACCCCCCCCCCCAGTCTGGTCTCTAACCAGTTTGGTATGGTCGTTAGGAGCGCGGACTCTTATCTGGGAGAACCGGGTTTGATTGCCCACACCTTCACATGCAGCTGCAGGTGTGACCTTGGGTCAGTCCCAAGTTCTCTCAGAGCTGTTCTCTCAGGAGCAGTTCTCTCAGAGCTCTTTCAGCCCCACCTACCTCACAGGGTGTCTGTTGTGGGGTGGGGAAGGGAAGAGAGTTTGTAAGCCACTCTGAGACTCCTTCGGGTAGTTAATGGCGGGGTATAAATCCAATCTCTTCTTCTCTTCTTCTTCTCTAAGGTGCCACCGAACTCAAATCTAGTTGTCCTACTGCAGACCAAGAAGGCTACCTTCTGAAATTATCAATACATGTAACAGATGCCAACTCTGGACTGGGTAATTACGGGAGGTTTGTGGGGTAGATCCTGGGGAAGGCAGGGTTTTAGGGACGGGAAGGACTTCGGTGGGGTATGATGCCATGCAATCCACCCTCCAAAGCAGCCATTTTCTCCAGGGGAACTGATCTCTGTAGTCCGGAGATCAAACGTAATTCTAGGACATCTGCTGGCCCCACCTGGAGGTTGTTGTTGTTCAGTCGCACAGTCAAGTTTGACTCTTTACGACCCCCTAGACCACATCACACTGGGCCCTTCCATCCGCCATCGTCCCCCGGAGTTTGCTTAATTTCATGTTCGTTGCCTCGATAACACTGTCTAACCATCTCATCCTTTGCCGCCCCCTTCTTCTTTGACCTTCAGTCTTTCCCAGCATCAGGGTCTTCTCCAGTGAGTGCTCCCTTCTCATTGGGTGGCCAAAGTCTTTGAGCTTCAGCTTCAGTCTCTGGCCTTCCAGGGAACAGTCAGGGTTGATTTCCTTTCGGACTGACTGATTTAATCTCCTTGCAGTCCAAGGGACTCTCAAGAGTCTCCTCCAGCACCATAATTCGAAAGCATCTATTCCTCGGCGCTCAGTCTTCCTTATGGCCCAACTCTCGTAGCCATACAGTACTACAGCCATACAGTACCATTGCTTTGGTTGGCAGGGTGATGTCTTGACTTGTTATTATGCTGTCTAGGTTTGCCATTGCTTTCCTCCCAAGGAGCAGGTGTCTTTGAATCTCATGGCTGCAGTCACCGTCTGCAACCTGGAGGTTAGCAACGTCAAAAAGAAAAATCTAGGGTGCACCGTACACAGATGGTACGTGCATTGACATAATTGTGGCCAGTACTTGCTCCCTACCAGCCCCTATAGTGGCGATGCCGGGAAGAAATAATATAAAAACCACTAGCAGATTATAAATTCAAATGTTTTGCGGGGCACTTTAAATTAATTCCACCTCTGGGCGTGCCGAAGCACCTGAAAAGCCGAGGGGCGCCGCAGCTTTCCTGCGGCAAAAGGACTGGCCCTTTTCAACTCTCTCTATTCTGGTTTTCCAGAAGGACTCCTTGAATGAGCGGGGCTCTGTTAATTGGGCAGGGCCTCCTGCCAGGTTTCCGGGCCCTTGAGTGGAGTTGCAGGCCTGTCCCCGTCCACTCTGGGGGATTCCTTGGTCTGTAGAAAAAGTTTTCAGGCTCAGGTTGCCTATTAAAGCAACCAGGCGTCCGGTGGCGGCCAAACGATTGGAGCGGTTCCCTGACTTCTGGCAGCTCTTCCTCGCCCAGCTTTCCCTTAACTGAGTCTCCAGGAGCGTTTTGTTAGGCTGTATAAACAGCATGCCTGGACCGCAAGGATCCTTTGAATGGGCTGTCCAAAGAGCCCATTTCTGGTCTCGTATCACTGAGATGCTGAGGACTGGGCTTTAAAAGAAGAGCTCTGGCTAGGGTTGCCAGGAGGGTTGCCAGGTTGTTGTTGTTGTCGTCTCCTCCTCCCCCTTCTTCTCCTCCTCCTCCCCCTTCTCCTCCTCCTTCTCCTTTTTCTCCTCCTCCTTCTCCTCCTCCCCCTCCTCCTTTTTCTCCTCCTTCTCCTCCTTCTTCTCCTCCTCTTCCCCCTTCTTCTCCTCCTCCTCCTTTTTCTCCTCCTTCTCCTTCTCCCCTCCTCCCCCTCCCCCCTCCCCCTCCTCCTTTTTCTCCTCCTTCTCCTCCTCCTCCTCCTTTTTCTCCTCCTTCTCCTCCTCCTCCTCCTCCTCCCTCTTCTTCTTGTACTGTACTCCCCCATGACCA